>NC_056737.1:481584207-481884207 GCF_019279795.1 Protopterus annectens | reverse complement strand
GTGCTAACCAACATGAGTAGCCAATGTAGCACCCCTACAGTGTCATCCTCCTTGGTAACATCTGACCATAACGCGAACACTTTCAAAGTCAACTTCCCTCTACACAAAGGTGGAGAGAGTCCACAGACTCAGACAATTATAGGCCCATCAGCCTAACTAGCCTGATCTGCAAGGTCATGGAACTCATTATCATGGACCTTATAAACAAGGACATTGGCAACCTCCAAACACTTGACTCCATACAGTTTTGGTTTTGTTAAAGGGACATCATGCCTGTTAAACTTGGTTGACTTCTTTCAAATGGTCACCAAAGCCATGGACAAGGGGAAGATGGTGCACACCGCCTACCTTGACCTAGCCAAAGCCTGTGACACTACTCCGACTTGGGCATGCAGAACACCAACATGCATGAACATAATATCGAATGCTAAAACTCCCTACCACTCTGGACCCAGGAACAAGAGTTAATACTGGTGTCAGTAAAGTCGGTATTTGACAATCCAAATGTCAACATGTGGGATTTGCACAGATAGACTCAAGCTTTTCATGGCAAACCTTTCTAGCCACCTTTATAATGCACATCTCATAAAACAGGTGCCTGAATGGGATCAAAAACCTATCATCCAAACAGTAAAGTGTAGGTTCAGAATGTTGAGGTGGATAAGCGATTCCTTGTCCTGTGTAAGTAGGTTCCCTCTTTGAGGAAGTTTTTACTAACCATCCCTGGCCAGCTGCATGAGAAAGGGGGACCAAAAGGGAGCTACGAGTATAATGTTGGGAAGTCCTGCTTGATTTTTCATAGGGAGCTCTGGCAATTAGGGGGAAAGGAGAGAAAGCACAGAGGAACATTCTCATCCATGTGAAAGAAATGGCATCTGTTTTCCAGGCATGTTTGCAATTTGCCCTGGAAAAAACTTCTGCAACTGTTTGTTGTAAATGGAGGCAAGCATATCTATTTAGGGAGTTCCCCACAGGTGGACAACTTCCTGGAAGACCTCAGAGTATAATATCTATTTGAGAAGGTCTATCCTGGACCTACTCAATGAGTCTGTAACAGTGTTCTGCTCTGATGGGATGTATGTTGTTTGAAGGGAGAGACTGCGCCAAAATGCTACCTCCAAAGTCTGCACAGAGGGTAAAACCTGCCCTCCCTCCACATTTATGTACCACATGACTTTTTTTGTTGTCTGTATTCAAAAGACAGCATCACAGTCACGTGATGTCTGTAAACACCAGATGTGGTCCTAGAGTCAACAGTTAATTCAAGGTTTTTAATGTTTTCATCAAGGCTACCATTTCTTTGAGGTCGATGTGTTTTTGTTTTTCCAGTGGCAGCCCCTAAACACCTGAACTTTGATTTCATTGGAAATCACTCCCCAGGCAAATTCTGCGGTATCTGTTGTTATAGACTGATTTTGAATGGGAATGGAAAAAGGGAGACCTGGATTTAGTTGAATCTGAGTTGCCCACCATAAGAGGGCTTTCTTGAAGCCCAAAACTGATACAGGAAAGGACAGAGGGTGCTGACGTCAAGTCCAAACTAATTTAATCTTCCTCATATCAAGTCTGGTTAAATGGATCACATGAATAGCCCATATAATGTAGCTTAGAATTCTGAGGGCATCCCTTGCTGTGGACTTGGACTAGTCAGTCAGATCCAAAAACTGCAGCTGTAGGAAGAAAAGCCATCACGAGAGAGGTGTACAAAAGGCATCTCAGAAATGTTAATCCGTGGGATGGAATTAGAGACGATTTCTCCAGGTTTAGTTTGAAATTCCAGTTATTAAAACAGGCTCATGGTGAAAAGCAGGGACGTCTGAGTGTCTTGAGTGGAAGCTATGTAAAGTCCAAAAGGTAGGGATGTAAACTGAAAATGTAAAACAAAAATCTTAAGTGAAACATGACGTCTTTGTGAACTGGAATATGGATATGGTGTTGTACATTCTTGAGGCAATAAACTACAGGGTTAACATTCTGAATGCTGGAATTATTAGAAATCAATTCAAAACAAAAATATGAATACTGGTCTCCATGAGCCTTCTTCCTTAGGTACAAGAAAAATCCTGGTGTAATATCCCTTCCCTGGAACAGGTGCTACAACTCCTTGATCTAGCATTTTTGAAAGGATACAAGGAAAAAATATGTTTATTTTTTTGGAAGACGGGAGGAAGGGCAATTTGACTTGTGGAGGAGATAGATTCCCGCTGCTATTTAGAGCTATTTTTGAATAATTCTTAATACCCATGAGTCTGCTGTTTCCAGAACTGCAGAAAAAGTGTGTGTGAGAGAGAGAAAGAGAGATACAGATAGAGACTGCCTGCTATTTTGACTGGACAGCCTACGTGGACTTAAGGAGGGAGTACTTAAGTAGTCATACACTTTTTGGGTTGGGAAGAGGCCTGGGGGCCATTCCCATTTCTCTTGGCTTCCCCTTGCCCTTTCTTTTTATAGTGCTGTATAAATGACTTCTACTGAACTTGCTCGAATGGTTTCCTGAAGGAAGGTCCAGGGCTAGAGGAACAATTTCTGCCATCTTTAGCCACTGGTGACTAAAAAAGGTGCTTTAATCCCTGCATTAACTTGATACTTTACTCTAGATGCTGTAGGATTTCACCCAATGAGCTGTGAAAAAGAACATATTTTTCTAAAGGGGCATTCAAGAATCTAGGACTTCATATCCTCATGGAGACTCTGTAACCTAAGATAGAATCAGAAGCTGCTGTTTGAAATATTGCGTCAAAGGAACACTTGAGGGAATGTTTTGCGACTTGGGAAGAAGAAAAAGATTCCAAACCTCTTGAATGCCTTGCTATCCTTTTCACTGGGTATTGGGTTGGAGGAAGCCAACGGCTTGACTGTACCCTCCTTTTCCATGGAAATTACAAGCAGGATCTGCCAGTGAATTTCTCAGACACAGAAACTTTACATAACCTATCAGGCTTGGGTGCAGGGGTTGAACTTCTAGAGAAAAACAGGAAAGATTAAAAGTGTTCTCCAATGTCCCCAGAACTGGTGGAATTACCATGTTTGGGGGAATCAACACTGAAGACATTATAACACCTCTTTTGAGCCTCCTAGACCTCTCTCTCTTTTTCCTCACATTTAAACAGGCCTTTCATTTTTTTGAAATGGTGTCAGAAAATGAAAGCTTCTCAACGAGAATCAGAAGAAATATTTTCCTTAGACTCTGACTCATAAGAATCAGGAGAAGAGAACCAGGATGCATTCTTTAGCCCTTCTTCTGATTCAGCAAGCATTCTTCCTCAGAAGATGGAGATCTTTTTCCTCTTGGAATGGAAGAAAACTGGAGTAGAGGCTTGCAAAGATTGAAAATCTCTAAAAAGTCCTTTGGCAAAGCTATGGCACTCATCTTCAGATCCTTTTGACTCTAGTTAGAGTGGAAGGAGGTGTAAGATCTTTTTCAGATTTTTCCTAGGTGTTTCAAGCCTAATAGTTTTGGAAATGTCAGACATCTGGGCCTCCATAATTGAACCTACTACCTCCTTTTTTTACTAAAACCTGAGGCATACCCATTCAGTCTGACTGAATGTGTCTGCCTCTTCACACTTTGTGACTTCCTGCAGAGAATCACACAGAGGGATGGAAAAAACTGGACTGATGGTTCACGTGCTCCAAGACTACCACACTGGGTACCATCAGTCCCAGACCAGGAAAAAGAAGTTGAGGCAAGAGTTCCTTCAGTGCCTTCTATAATGTTTTTTGCTATCTCTTTGAATGAAGAGGAGTATAAATGAAAAAGAGTTGCTAGCTATGGGAGGGGGGCTCAGTGAGGGTATTAAGACATTTGTTTTCCAAGAAGAGATAGGAAGTATTTAGACTACTTCAAATTATTTTCAGTGTAAAAGATAGATTTCCCTTCAGATAGGCATAAAAGAAAATAAAAAATGACGTTTTTAGTTAAAAAATAAAATCCTACAGTGGGTGCTATATGCCCAAAACACTGACATACGAGACAATCACGGACACTGAAGAGTTACCATAGACTGTATGTCTGACCAAACTCTTCAACAGCAAGAAAAGTTTTGAATTTTGCTGTGTGTATGTCCTCTTTTATAAAAGCAAGCTCTCATGTGTCAATCAATGTACAGTACATGAGGAAATCACCCAAAAACTTTTCTGTACTGGATGGACATCCGATATCCTTGGCAGGATACATCCAATATAACTTTATATGCTACTGCAATAGCAATCTAATGATGATCATTACTTTTTGTTGTAGACACAGATACATTTTCCACTGCCACTTATATCCCCCACCTCTCCCTTCCATTTTACAAACTGCAGCTGTTTATTTAATCACACAGTGCTACCAATGGCACCACCAAGTATGCTGCCTGCCCTTCAAATAATGTACTGTGCATACTTTGATCATGTATGTGGTGACTGTCAGAACATTAAGTAGAATGTAGTTTCTACAAAAATACCTTGCAGAAACTGCATTCTGCCTAATGTTCCGATAGTCACCACATATGTGAGCAAAGTATTAACAGTACGTGGCTTAGACATCCCTTACATTTGAGAAACTGCAGATAACCAGTTCTTCTAAACAATGACATTATTTAGAAAAGGTAAAAAAAAAAACGTTTTTTAAACAATGTAATTGTATAATTGTACAATAGCAATAACAGTCCACTCCAGTGTTTGGGCAATGTTGGACTTCCCCAGAACTGACTTTATTCACGTGGGCTTAATCACTGTAACCAAACCATACCACCTGTGTGTAGAACCACCATTACCAGTATAGGGGGCACTCCACATTCTTGGAAAGGTCATGTTTAGACAGTTTTGAAACTTGCAGAAGTCAGCTAAATACAGCTAGCAAAGTGGTTAGATTACAAAATAATAGTTACTACATTTGATCTGTTTCCAGCTACGGCATGAAAGTGTGCAACACACTTAGCTGCAGTCTAACTCACCCTGCAATTTCTTCAAAACAGCCACTTCCATTTTGAGGACCTGCTTTGGTTGCTGAGCTGATTCTACCTTTAGTGCAACGTTTTCTCGAGTGAGAAAGTCCACTGCTTCATAGATCTCTCCAAACCCTCCACCTCCAATTTTCTTTACCTGCAAAATGAAAAATAAGTAATACAGCCAAACCAGGTCTAGACAAATAACTGCTTACAAGATGGTACTTAAAAAGTGTCCATAACAAAAACATTAAGTAGCAAATAATGGTAGTTTGGTCTCTGTCATCTTTCTGTATTTTGCAATTTAATGAAGTGTTACAGTATTCCAATTCATTTAATCTAGCAGTCTGTTCTCCCCTTCCCATCCAGAAGGATTTCCTTATGCCTGCCAGTTACACACTTTGAATTCTGTTCACATGTTCTATTATAAAACTGTGAGCCTTTGTGTGAAGAATTACTTTTTAATAGTCACTCCCCATCCCCTGCATGATTACTTTGTATACTGAAGTACTTTTCGTTACTCACCACCCCCCACACACACACATGGTTCTGAAAACAGCTTCACATTCTAGCCTAACTGCACCCCTTAGGCAATTTGAAAGTTTCTCAAGCCCCCTCCACTTATGCCCTAAGACACACAGTGCACATACACGGATCCTCTGGTCAAGATTTTAGTGCACCTCTATGGCTGTTGGTTGTTTCAGGTTAAGTGACCTCTGGGCCAGATTCCAAAAGGCTCAGTCTCAGAGTAACTCACTAACTCCAAGTCTTACTCTCAAACTAAGTGGCTTACTCTGAAAGCAAGTTTTTTTTTAATCTGACACCCCCCCCCCCCCCCCCCACGTAAGCCTGTGTATAGATAGGCTTTACACCAAAATCAAACCACTTCCACCAAGAACAAGTCTTTCAAATTCAGGGCAGAGTTACATCAGAGTAAGTCAATTACACTGAGACCAAATCTTTTGGAATTCAGCCCTCTGTTCTGTCTCCAAAGTAGTCTTCAGGGATGCACACAAGGGTTTCAAGTGTGGTTTCAATGACAATTTGAAGCTTCTACTTTCTAACTTTGTGAGTAGTGCAGTTAACCTGACTATGACAACATTCAGACCACATACATCAACTACTTGCATACTTCAAAAGATATGACAGCAGTTTTCTTTTGATTTAACTAATTTTAACATATACAATCCAAGGGCAGAATGTTACATACATCTGGACAACAAAAGTCTAAAAAGTTTAATAAAAGGTTCCCACCCTTGAAGTGCAGGTTCAGACTTCTTTCACCATTGTCAGTAACAATTCAATGGTTCAAATACCCTTTTCAGCTACAATATCAGATAGAGGCAGAGCTAAACAAACTGTCTAATGCAAGCAATTAAACAGTATAGTAAAATAAGTGCATTTCATATAAAATAGTCAGATTAATACAATAAAATTAAGCAGAACAAAATATTGAGAATCACAGAAAGTGCATAAAACCTCCAGTTAAATGATCAAATCAAATAAAATACAAATCCTGAATGGAATGAGTTATAGAGAGTAAAGGAAAGAAAAAGAATGTTAGATGGCAGCAAGACATTTGCAAACGATGGAGTCAGTATGGCAATATGTGTGTGAATAAGTTTAAAAAAAAAAAAAGAGAGAGAGAGAGAGAGAGAAGCTGAAAAAAATTCTCATGTCACTGGGAAATGATATCCAGATAGCAAAAGCAAGCTTGAAGAATGTTCTTTCAGTCATTGCTAACGTATAACATAAAAGGTCTCAAGTTTTTTTTTTTTTTTTCAAGTTATTAACCGTGGCATCTTTTACTTTTTCCTCTTTTGCACAGTAGGGAATTTTTATTTAGAACTTATTTACAACTTATTCAAAATATACATATTTACAGAAAGAAAATACAGTTGTGTAAAATCTTACCATAACAGAAGATATCCTTCTCTTCTCTGTTGCAGTATTCTTTACACTAGGGATCCCCTGCCAAGGGCAGCCTAACGTCCGGCCAGAATACCAAAGCCTTAGGTTGTTATAGGAACACTGTACGTCACACATGCTCAAGGATGTACCTTCCTCAGATCTGAAAAGCCCCAGGAGGAACAACAGTCCATGGAGTAACAGAGGAATATGTGCATCCAGAAGGAAAAAAAGAAAAAAACGGGAGGGGGAGGAAGTGAATACTACAACAGTGAAAGGAAGGACATCTGCTGTTATGGTAAGATTTTACACAACTGTAATTATGTCCTTCCATGTCACTGTTGTAGTACTCCTTACACTACAGAGACTACAAAGGATCAAGAAGAAACTTTGGAGAAAGAAGGTCCAGCACAGCCCTTAAGAAAGCCATGTAGGATAGTCCTGGCAAAGCCGGCTCTAGCCCTGGAAACCACATCCAACTTATAGGTTCAGGATCATAGGTAAGAACTAGGCTATTGGCCCTAGGGCCTATATAAGCCTAGCCAAAAGGGGTTCCCTGGCTTTTGCCACCCAAGAAAATTATTTTTCTGTGTCCCCATAGAGCAGAGCCACAGAAGTGATCCTTAAGGTGAATTTCCTGTTTCCCATCCAATTGTCAAGATTTCACTTAAAGAGGGCTAATGAGGAGCTTTGCTTGACATGAATGGGTAATCTATTCCAGAGCATGGGAAGTCTCTGGGACAGGAATCTATCCCTCCAGCATGTTCTGTTTATTGTGGTGACAAGATTTAGGTCCCTGGAGCATGTGGCCCGGAGAGATTGGGATTTTTTTAAGTGTAGAATGTCCATCAGATCTGGGTTAGTACATGGCTTTGTATGTTAGGCAGAGGCCGTCTCTGAGTAGGTGATATGCTACAGAGTAGAACTGGAGTTTTTGAGATGGTCTGCTTATGGCATCTGTTTGAGGCCAGTAATCCTCTTAGTGAGCTATTTCTGTGGCCTTTCTAGTTGTTGTATATGTCTTGTGAGGTACATGCCAAATGGGGCATTGTACTCTATAATGGGTCTGATGAGGGATGAGTAGAGAGGAACAATGACCTCTCTTTTTCTGGAGGATGACCCTTATGTGATGAGGTGTGCCACGTAGAAGGATTTCCTGACTACTGTGGCGACGTGATTATCAAAGGAGAGACTACTGTCCACCTGTGCCCCAAGGTCTCTTATCACACTTTCGATGTTTAGTAGGCTACTGCCTATGTGGCAGTTCATGGGTATGGTGCTTTTCCCCAAAGGGGATGATGAGCTTTAGGCGATGACTTTGACACCAAGCATCGGTCTCAGTGAGGCCTCTTTGTAGAATGTCCACATCCTTAGGCGAATCTATTATGGCTCCTAATTTGCAGTTGTCTGCGAATTTCATTAGCCAGAGACCAGCTGTATTAGCCTGGATTTCTGAGAAGCAGATACACAGGAGAGGACCCAGGACCGAACCCTATGGTACTCTGCTTGCCACTGGTCTGAAGTCGGATTTGGAGTCAGCTGGTTTCACTCTGTGGGTTCTGTCAGTGAGCCAGTTGGCCACCCATCTTGTGACATACGAATTTATGCCCAATCTAGTGAGTTTATCTATGATACCAGAGTGGGGGATGGTGTTGAAAGCCTTGGTGAGGTCAAGATAGGCTGTGTGCACCACCTTACCCTCGTCTACAGCTCTGGTGACTGCTTCAAAGAAGTCAGTCAGGTTTAGGAGGCCGGATCTACCTTTTACAAACCCAAACTGAGTGGGGTCTAGAGTTTGAGGTTACCTATGTCTTTGTTTATAAGCTCCAGGATGATGTGTTCCATGGCCTTGCATACCAGGCTTGACAGGCTAATGGGGGGGGGGGTAGTTCCTGGGGTCAGTGGTGGCATCCCCTTTGTGAAGTGAGATAACAGTCGATGAGTGCCATTCCACAGGCACAAAGCCTGAAGTGAGACTATGGTTGAACATGGTACTTGGGTGGGGTCCCAGTTCGTTCTGTAGTTCGTGCAGAACGCAGCCTGGGATGTTGTCTGGTCCCATGGATGCTGTGTTCTTGGTTTTGGAGAGTGCGGTCTTTACTTGTGCGTCCATGATTACAGGGGCTTTGCAATCTTCCGGTATGGAGATGGGCCCTTTGGGGGGATGAGCGGGGGGTAAAGTTTGCACTGAACCTGTCTGCCAGGATGTTGGCAATATCAGCTGGTTCAGTAAAACTGCTGACATTGTGCTGTAGCTCAGAGCAGATCTGAGTGTTGCCATTGAGATTCTTGACATAGCTGTAGAATGCTTTGTGGTTGTCTTTAGAATCCATGGCAATTTTATTTTCGTAACTACCTTCGAAGGATTTTATGAGGGATCTCAGCTTCTTACTTGAGGCTGACCAGAGAGTTCCTGCAATCATGGGATTTTACTCTTTTTTGCAACAGTTTCTTCCTTCTGTTGTAGAGTTTGTTTATGGCATGGGACCACCAGATTGGCTTCCTTTTTTTTTTTGGAGGACAGCGTCTTGGTTCTGTTGGGGATGGCACAGTCCATGCAGTCGTGTATGTGCTTATACAGTGCATTTGTATACGATTCAGCAGTCATGCCTCTATTTTCCATCTGTATGGGTGTCGTGAAGTTAGCCACTTCTGTCTTAAGAAGCATGAAGTTGGCTTTGGAGAAGTTTTTTATGGTGGTTTTCTTAATGGGAGTGGGGGCGGGATATGGATATCTAGGGTGATTAGCTTGTGGTCGGATCTGACCAGAGAGGAACTGACCTCTGGCATGGAGCATCTATTACCTATATTGGTAATGACCAGGTCCAGGATGTTGCTCCCCCTGGTGAGGGTATGGACAAGCTGATCCAGGGCGTTGGAACTGATGAATTCTAGAAAATGTTGAGCAAATCAGTTAGTACATAAGTAGTTTTCCCAGCTGATGGCGGGTTAGTTGAAATCTCCCAATATTAGGGTATTGGGCTGTACCTTAATATTATCCAGTATATCGAGAAACATGGAGTGGGCGTCCTGGGGCATTGGTGGGGGTTCTGTACCAAGCTACAACCTGAATTGCAGTCTTACCCAGTGTTAATTGTACTTGGATAATTTTGGATGCATTATGTTGAGCAACTAGCCTGGAGGTGTGGCTATCCTTTATAAATATGGACAGGCCTCCTCCTTTAGTGTTTCAGTCCAGGTTAGGTGGTTGAAAGGTGTGGTAAAAATTGTAGCCTGGTAATGCAGGGGTGCTTTCTGGAGCCTAAAACCAGGTTCTCTGTCACTGCACAGATGTTGATGTTCTCCATCTTAAGGAGAGCCTCGAGTGAGTGCATTTTGAGGTTTAGACTTCTAGCATTGAGTAGCATTACCCTTAGATTTTGCTTGTTTGCATCTACGGTGGTGCGTTTGATGTTTGAGCCTTGCCTAATAAAGGCACTAAAGGGGCAGAAAGAGCCTTAACCAGTATCCAGAATCCCAGATGCGACAGGTGCAGGCCATCGTTGGCAAAGCATCATGGCCTATCAATCATGTCGTCCCAGGCAGACAGATACTGTATCCCCTTAGAATGCCACCAGAAGCTTAGCCAATTGTTGACGTCAATTATTTTGCCCTTTTACTGTGGTATCATTCTGAACGATGGCAGGATGCTACTTAGGGCTAGTGTCATACCTGCCTGGGCCACATGGTCAGAGAGCTCCTCCATGTCTCTTTTCATGTAGTCCAGGGAGGTGCATCTCAGGTCATTCACTCCAACATGGACAATGACAGAGTCATATTTGTACTTGTTGTGGAGTGACCTGAGTGCGTGCATTATATGGCGGATCCTGAAAATGACAGGCAGATGACAGCAACTTTCTCCTTGTTTAGCCTGGTGAGAAGGACGTCAGTGTGCCTGAGTATAGAGTTGCCTATGACTAGTGTGTGTTGGGTACGTTGTTTTGCCTTATGGTCTGAGGTTGAGTGGCACACTGATTTTTGCGGGCTATATGTCGTTCAGGTAGTGTTGGGGGGTGGTGGTTGCTTGCGTTTCAGATTTCGAGGTTTCTGTTGTTTGGGCAGATTTTTATTGAGAGCCTCCGCGAATGCAGGTGTGCGTTTTGTGTTACTATGCGTGGGTTTGGGTTATGCAGGTTTTGATGGACTGTGTGTTGAGTGCGGTGTGGTGTTTACCTTCTCCTCTTGACTACCTAGTCCAGTCTTAGCTGGAGAGAGCTTGGCTTCCAGTTTGGCCACATAAGTGCATCTCTTACAGGTTGTAGTTTTGAGTGTGAGGAGGAGAGGGTTGTTAGTGTATATGAGGCAATTGCTACATTGCCCCAAGATGCCCAGATTCATCAGGTGGACAGGAGAAAACACTGGGAGCTGACCCTTAGACATGCCTGGTTAGTGCTTATTAATTTAAGTACTAAAAACTGCTGCTTTCCTCTTGATAAGTGAGGAAAGTTGAATGCTGCAGTAATTTGTAGATTATTTAGTGCTTGCAACGAGTTTTGGACAAGTGCTGAGCACAAAGAAACAGTTTTGAGTGCTAAAACTAGAAAACTGGCTAGTTCTAAGGGAAAAATCTGAAGAGCAGACTTTCGGGCATCGGGAATAGTTTATCCTTAGTTAAGCGGCAGTGTGCAGAGCGCAAAACTGTGCAAACATGGGTTTTTAAACAGAAAGATGAAGGGGATAGAAATAGCCCAAAATGGCCAATAAAACTACAGATTCTGAGCTGAAACCACTCCTCCAGCAACAGATAGGCTGCTCAAAGCTCACCACTCTCACTGATGAACAGAGAAGCTTCCCTGTATCTTAGTAAGGTCTGGCAACACAGAGACTACAAAACAGCCCTGAATTAAGCAAAATATGAAAACCAGACTCTACTGGTTATAGAACGGCAGGAAACAAGTAGAGAGATAAGATTTTTTTTTCCGAAAATTAAAACAGATATAGTAATACAAACACTTTTGAGGCAGTAAAATGGCTAGTGCACTTGAGTGTGTTACCCTCCACAATTAAACAGTTGAAAAACACTTAAAAAATATCAATTAAAGTGCAAACAGTATCAGAATTAAAAAAACAGTTCAAAATAAGTAGCAAAGTTAATAAACGCTCGGAATAGTGCGGTTAGCAAAAATAAGCAGTAAAAAGGAAAAACAAGGTACTTACTCTACTAAAAGTCTCTCTTTTCTCCTTCTGCTGCTGCAGAACTATGCAGGACACCCAGGCAGGCTCTTGCTGAGGTAATACAAGTGCAAAAACCGCGCAAACACGTGTTTTTGAACAGAAAGATGAAAGGGATACAAATAGCCCAAAATGGCCAATAAAACTACAGATTCTGAGCTGAAACCACTCCTACAGAGACAGACAGGCTGCTCAAAGCTCACCACTCTCACTGATGAACAGAGATGCTTCCCTCTATCTTAGTAAGGTGTGGGCAACACAGAAACTACAAAACAGTCCGGAATTCAGCAAAATCTGAAAACTGGAAACGAGTAGAGAGAGAGGATTTTTTTTTTTTGAAAATTAGAACAGATATAGTAATACAAACACTTTTGAGGCAGTAAAATGGCTAGCGCACTTGAGTGTATCGCCCTCAGCAATTAAACAGTTGAAAACACTTACAAACTATCAATTAAAGTGCAAACAGTACCAGAATTAAAAAAAACAGTTCAAAATAAGTAGCAAAGTTAATAAAAAATGATCAGAATACTGCAGTTAGCGAAAATAAGCAGTAAAAAGGAAAAACAAGGTACTTAATCCACTCAAAGTCTCTCTTCTCCTTCTGCTGCTGTAGAACTCTGCAGGACACCCAGGCAGGCACTTGCTGAGGTAATACAAGCACAAAAAATGAGTAAACATGGGTTTTTAAACAGAAAGATGAAAGGGCTAGAAATAGCCCAAAATGGCCAATAAAACTACAGATTCTGAGCTGAAACCCCACCTCCAGTGACAGACAGGCAAAGCTCACCACTCTCACTGATGAACAGAGAAGCTTCCCTCTGTCTTAGTAATTACTGTCTGGGGAGACACAGAAACTACAAAACAGCCCAGAATTCAGAAAAATCTGGAAACGGGACTCTACTGGTTATAGAAAAGCAGGAAATGAGTAGAGAGATAGGATTTTTTTTTTCCCGAAAATTAGAACAGATACAGTAATACAAACACTCCTGAGACAGTAAAATGGCTAGCGCTCGTGTGTAGCCCTCAGCAATTAAAGAGTTGAAAAACACTTAAAAACGATCAATTAAAGTGCAAACAGTATCAGAATAAAAAAAAAAAACAGTTTAAAATAAGTAGCAAAGTTAATAAAAAAAACAGTCGGAATAGTGCGGTTAGCGAAAATAAGCAGTAAAAAGGAAAAACAAGGTACTTAATCCACTCAAAGTCTCTTTTCTCCTTCTGCTGCTGTAGAATGCTGCAGGACACCCAGGTAGGCTCTTGCTGAGGTAATACAAGTGCAAAAACAGCTCAAACATGGGTTTTTAAACATTAAGATGAAAGGGATTGAAATAGCCCAAAATGGCCAATAAAACTACAGATTCTGAGCTGAAACCACTCCTCTAGTGACAGACAGGCTGCTCAAAGCTCACCACTCTCACTGATGAACAGATAAGATTCCCTCTATCTTAGTAAGGTCTGGGCAACACAGAAACTACAAAACAGCCCAGAATTCAGCAAAATCTGAAAAACGGACTCTACTGGTCATAGAAAGGTGGGAAATGAGTAGAGAGATAGGATTTTTTTTGTAGGGGGGGGGTTCAAAAATTAGAACAGATACAGTAAGACAAACACTTTTGGGGCAGTAAAATTGCTAGCGCACTTGACTGTGTAGCCCTCAGCAATTAAACAGTTGAAAAACACTTAAAAACATTCAATTAAAGTGCAAACAGTATCAGAATTAAAAATAGTTCAAAATAAGTAGCAAAGTTAATAAAAAATGCTCGTAATAGTGTGGTTAACAAAAATAAGCAGTAAAAAGGAAAAACAAGGTACTTAATCCACTCAAAGTCTCTCTTCTCCTTCTGCTGCTGTAGAACTCTGCATGACACCAAGAGAGGCTCTTGCTGAGGTAATACAAGCACAAAAACCATGCCAACATGGGTTTTTAAACATAAAGATGAAAGGGATAGAAATAGCCCAAAATGGCCAATAAAACTACAGATTCTGAGCTGAAACCACACCTCCAGTGACAGATAGGCAAAGCTCACCACTCTCACTGGTGAACAGAGAAGCTACCCTCTATCTTAGTAAGGTCTGGGCAACACAGAAACTGCAAAACAGCCCAGAATTCAGCAAAATATGAAAACCGGACTCTATTGGTTATAGAAAGGTGGGAATTTTATAATTTTTAGTAAAATTATGCACAGAAGTCCAAGTAGCTGCCTCGAGAATGCAGTTGGTATCCAATCCTTTGAAGGAAGCACCAGAAGAAGTCACAGCCCTGGTAGAGTGAGTCTTAACACAAGTAGAAAGGTTTTTCCCATGAAAACAGTAACAAAAGGAAATGGCCTTAGAGATCGAAGAAGAGATAATTTGCTTAGAAAACAGACAATCCTAAAGGCCTAGGATGAAAAGAAAAAGTTGCTCAGGTTTACAAATGGCTTTAGTTTTATCTAAATATCTGAGATGTCTATGCAAATCCAAGGTGTGAAAAACCTTCTCGCTAGCAGACTTGAGAGAAGAAAAACTGGGCAAATGAATAGACTGATCAAGAAATGATTCTTTACCCACCTTGAGCATAAAAGAAGGATTAGTACAAAGAGACACACTGTCCCTATGAAAACTAAAAACAGAGGGACAGCCATAAGGGCCTGAACCTCAGACACCATTCTAGCTGAAGTAAGGGCCAAAAGAAGAACAGTCTTCCATGTACAAAGCTGTAAGGAAGCTGAGGCTGCAGGATCAAAAGGAGCCCGAGTCAATTTTTCAAGAACAAAATTAAGGTCCCAAGAAGGAGGAACAGGCTTCCTGGGAGGCCTGATATGAAGGACGCCTTTAAGGAATTGTTTGACCTCAAATCTAGAAGTCAAAGGTAGACAGGCAGAAAGAGCTGACAGGTGGGCTTTAATTAGAAGTTATGTACTCACCATAACGTTCCATCTGAGTAGGTGACTTCATTTGGATGCAACCTGTGGGTATCGGATCCGACCTCGGATCCGAGCCGGCATTTCAAAAGCTTAGGCTCCGAGCTCCTAGCTCCTCCCTCTACCCATAACCCCTTGCCAAGCCCTGACTGACCTCAGATTGAGTTTGCCTATATAATACTGACTAAAGTATCTGAACAAAGCATAAATACTCGCTGTATAAAGGTCAGGGGGATGGAGGGGGGGATGGTTGCATCCAAATGAAGTCACCTACTCAGATGGAACGTTATGGTGAGTACATAACTTCTAAATCTGAAGTAGGCAGACTTCATTTGTCTGCAACCTGTGGGACAGAGTCCCCAGCTACCTGAATCTTGGGCGGCCGTCATGGAAGGATGTTCCGGAGCACCGCTGAGCCAAAGGATGCTCTTCCCCTGGAAACAACATCCACCTTATAATGAGAAATAAAGGTATGAGGTGAGGCCCAAGTGGCTGCCGTGCAGATATCATCCAATGACACACGGGACTTAAAGGCGGCTGACGTGGAGACTGCCCTAGTAGAATGAGCCGTAACCCTCTGAGGAGCAGGTCTACCTGAAGTGTCATAAGCCTGCAGAATACAATTAGCAATCCACCTCGATAGTGTGACTTTAGAAACTGCTTTACCCAAAGCAAATTTAGCAAAGGAGACGAACAGCTGATCTGATTGCCTGTGACCAGCTGTTCTGTGAATGTAAAATCGTAATTGTCTATGAACATCCAAGGAATGCAATTTGTATTCTCCTTTGTTTGAGTACTTGGGAAAAACACAGGTAAGTTGATTGATTGGTTGATATTAGATTCTGAAGAGACTTTTGGAAGAAAGGATGGATTGGTCCTGAGGCACACCCTATCTGGAAAGAAGGAAAGGTAAGGCGTTTGACGATAGAGCCTGAAGTTCAGACACTCTTCTGGCTGAAGTGATAGCTACTAAGAAGGCAGTCTTCCAGGAAAGGTACTTCAGGTCTGTAGAAGCTGCAGGCTCGAAGGGAGGAGCAGTAAGGGCTTGCAGAACTAAAGATAGGTCCCAAGGTGGTACAATCTCTTTGACTGGAGGCCTCAACAAAAAATCCCTTTAAGAAAGGTTTTGCACAATTTCCGTCATGAGGGGAGCTGTCTCATGACCAATGTGATAATGAGAGATGGCTGCCAATTGTACCTTAATCGTGGAAGAACTTGCCCCTTGATGAAAGAGGTCTGTTAAAAAATCCAGCACTGCTGACATAGGTGCTGAAAAGGATCCAAACTTTTCTGGACCGCCCAAATAGAGAATCTCTACCATTTACTCCGATAAACCTGCCTAGTGGAAGGTTTATGAGCCGCCACTAGGATGGCCTTGACCGGTGACGAGATACCGAGTCCTAATCAAGGATGGAACTGGAGCAGCCAAGCTGTCAATTTCAGGGTGCGAGATTGGGGACCGAATTCCCAGAGGGTGGGAGATGAGATCCGGGATCGGATCCAGAATCCAGGGTGGATTCACTTTGTGAGACCATACAAAGGGGAACCAGGGTTGACGAGGCCAGAACGGGGCAATGAGAATCATTCTGCTCCCCAAACTGTTGGCTTTCTGCAGAAGCCTCTGCATCAGAGGTAGTGGAGGGTAGGCATAAAGGAGACCGGGAGGCCAAGCATGCACCAGCGCATCTCTCGGGGATTCCCCTGGTGGGGGAAGCAGAGCGAAGAAATTGTCGCATTTGGCGTTTGAGTGAGAGGCAAAAAGATCGCAACAGGGTTGCGCCCAAACGGCAAAAATCTTCTTCACTACCTGAGGATTGAGAGACCACTCGTGAGGGGAAAGAATGGTGCGACTGAGTTTGTCCGCAAGGATGTTGGATTTTCCCGAATGTGCGTTGCTACAAGAAAGCATTTGGTGGAAATTGCCCATTCCCAGACTCTCATGGCCTCTCGACAAAGGGATAGGACCTGGTTCCTCCCTGTTTGTTGATGTACCAGACTACCGACATGTTGTCTGTCTGAATCGCAATAGTCCCTGAAGGAAGAAGGTTGTGAAGTGCTTGCAACGCTAGGAGCACAGCCCTCATTTCCAGGACATTTATATGCAACGAAGTCTCTGTGGAGTTCCACGTGCCTTGGACAATCTTCCCCGCAGAATGCCCCCCCCCCACCCGAGGCAAGAAGCGTCCGTGGTCACTGTGGCTCCGGGAAATCCTGCACAAAAAGGTCTCCCTGTCAGAGGCTCCGGAGACCAAAGCCACCAAGGAAGGGAATCCTTGCATGCTTTGCTGACCGCTATCGGACTGTTGAGAGAGGAACAGAGAGGGGACCACTGAACCTGAAGGGTCCATTGAAGAACCCGCATGCAAGCGCATGAATAAGAAGCGGATAGCTGCCGCCATCGAACCTAGGGCCCTCAGGACCGAAGCTGCTGTCGGAAATGGTTGCAGGACCGCTGCGACATGACACTTCAGGTTGGAAATTCTGTCTGGGGTGAGGAAGGCTCGCATTGACCTGGTGTTTAGCCTTCCTCCTATGAAATCTATAATTTGTGTGGGGTGCAGTAAAGATTTCTCCCAGTTGATAGTGATGCCCAGCCTTGGGGCTATAATGAAGGAAGTAGTCCCTGGCTGAGCACAGAAGATGCCTTGATGATGCCGTCAGGAGCCAGTCGTCCAGGTACGGAAAGACCTGTAATCCCTGGAATCTCAGGTGGGCCGCTACAACCGCTAGTACCTTGGTGAACACCCTGGGGGCTGAGGTGAGACCAAAGGGGAGGACCCTGAACTGATAATGACTGGCTCCCAGCCGGAAGCGAAGAAACCTCCTGGACCGTCTGTCCATGCGAATGTGGTAGTACGCGTCCTTGAGGTCGATGGAGCACATCCAGTCGTTCTCCCTCAAGAGGGGGAGTATAGATTGAAGGGTGACCATCCGGAACTTTTGCTTGGTTACTGACAGGTTCAGCAGGGAAAGATCTAAGATCGGTCTTAAGTCCCCCGTTTTCTTTGGCACTAAAAAGAACCTGGAGTAAAACCCTGGCCCGGTTTGATCTAGGGGGACACACTGGATAGCTCTTTTTTCTAGCAGCTGTCCGATTTCGATAGCTGCTGCCTCCCTTTGGTCAGGTGGTACATCTTGGAGGCTGCGAGATCTGGGAACTTTGTACAGGGGAATTGTATAACCTCTGGATATCACGCGAAGCACCCAACGGTCTGTTGTGATGGACTCCCAAGAAGTTAGGTGCCTCGAAAAGCGCCCCCCGACTGCCTCCAGAGACGGACAGCCGGGCAACCCTTCAGGGCTGCTGCGTGGGCCTATCAGAGAAAGGTTCTCTGGACCCAAAGTTTCTAGGAGCCCCCCTGCCTCTAGGACGGCGACCTCCCTGTCCTCCTCTGCCACGGGAGGACTGGTTATCCGGAGCAGGTTGGGACTGCTGAGACTTCCGGAACCACATCTTCTTCTGTCCCTTTTGGTTCTTCGAGAAGGACCTCTGGGGAGCTGAGAAGCGGACTCCGACGGCAGACAGCGTCTTCCCGTCCTTCTCGCTCTGGACCAATGTTTCGCGAACAGTTTTGCCAAACAAGGCAGAACCATCAAAGGGGGCATTCGCGAAAGTCGCCTTGAAGGGCTCTGCGAAATCACAGTGGCGGAGATAGGCCTGCCGCCTCATGACTAGGCCTGCTCCGCTGGCTCTAGCGGCTCCCTCGGTAGCGTGAGAAAGTAGCCGCATAGATGTGTTAGAAACTGCTCTAAGAGTGGCCATTGGGGTGGAGTATACCTGCTTGTCCTCACCCGACATGGACTCTGGGGGAGATGCAGCGTATTCTTTAATCAAATCCCGCTGCATCCTGATGACGCAGGCCATGTAGTTCAGCGCTCTCAAAGAGAAGGTTGCTGAACTGAAAACTCGCTTCCCAATGCGATCCATCGAGCGGGATTCCTTGCCCGGAGGATGCATAGAGGGACTCTCCTGGGCCAATTCCCTCTTAGTGGCTGCAGCCATCATCATGGCATCTACTGGAGGGCCTTTGCTCCAGTGAGTGCGGTCCGCCGGAGGGGAAAGGATACGGTCAGGACGCTTGGGTACAGGCTCAACGGTGTCCGGATCCTTCCACGCTCTGGTGGATATAAGGTCCACCAGAGGGTCGGCAGGAGGGGACACCCAAGAGGTAGATGGGCCCACCTCGAATGCCTCCAAGAACACAGACTCGTCTGAGGAGGCCTTGGGGGCAGACCACCCCCCCCTGATCCTCAACATTTCCATAATGTCTCCAAATGAGACGACTTCAGGGGTGACCTTGGGGAGCCCTCCCTTCATCCAAGTCTGTGTCTTCGTAACGGACTTGGGGAGTCCATGTGCCTCCTTTGCACTTGCGCCCGAGGTACTTCTTCGGGGCTGTCCGAGGAGTACTCTTCCGCAGCTGGATGTTCCAAGGGAACTACTTGGGACATCGAGGCGGGCTGTCCCTGGGACCGGCTGGTGGGAGCCTGGCCCAACTGCAAGGGAGTGGGGGATGGAGCCGTGGCAGGGACCGGGGTCCGAAGTCCTCAACAGTGCCCTTTCCACTACGCCAAAGGCCGAGGGGAGCCAGCTTCTGAACCCAGAGAGCCGACCCCACTCGGATCCGACGACGGATCGGAGCCGGAGCCGAGACCGCCGGATCCGAGACCGTGTGCTCCGACCTAGATGGAGCCAAGACACACCAGCTCCCTCGGATCCGAGGCTCGGTCCTCGGCTCCGAGGTCGGGTCCGGCACCAAGCACTCAAGGGATGGGACGGGTCCGAGGTGCGCCGACCTATCGGATCCGACCCACCCCCGGATCCAACTCTGCCCGGCGCCGACAGCTCCGAACCCATGGTGTGGGTCGGAGAAGGAGCCAAAGGGGCGAAAAAGGTCAAGCCCTCCCGGATGGGGGGGGGGCTAGGAGCACTCCCATTTGCATTTGGGCCTGGATGAATTTCCTCATCATCCGGTCCATGTCTGCTTCACTCATGGAGAAGGTAGATCTAGTCGAGGCCACCAAAGCGGACCTAGAGAGCCGCCTTGGGGACCTCGCTGAAGGGCTAGCCTCCTCGGGCCCAGGAGAGAACCGAGGGGAGTGGAGCCGAGGAGGAGGGAAACTAGAAGGCACAGGAGAGGCCCGCTTGGATGGAGGAGCCGAACTAGAGGTTTCAGCTCTCCGTTTGTGGTGCCTCTCCTTTTCTCTCCCTAGAAGACTCTCTCTCCTCCGGCATCTTAGAGGGAGGTTGAGTCCCAGCCGGTGGAGGAGAGCCCACAGCAACTGCTTGCTGTGTAGAAGGGGCAGAAGCCGAAGCGGTATCTGGAGGGAGAAGTCCCGCCAGAACCAGCTTCGACCTCCGCTCCCTCAAAGCTCGGGGGTTGAACCCTGCACAAATGGTACAACCAGATGACAGGTGTTCAACCCCAAGATGACACCGAGTGTGGCCATCCGCCGGGGACAGCTTATGGCCACACTCGGTGCACTTAGAAAAAACTGCCTTATGGGCTTCAGACATACTCTAGCCCTAACAGGCCTAAACACACACAAACCACTCAAACTACGCAAACCCGGGAAGAAAAAATAAAAGGTAGAGGAAGGAAAGCCTAACAGACACACTTCTATTTAAAATAATCAAAAAAGGTTAAATTTTACAAAATGTTCCTGTCAGAAAACTTATCTGCACTAGGAGCTCAAGGAATCCGTCGCAACTTGAAAGCGGCAAACGAAATCTGAGGTCAGTCAGGGCTTGGCAAGGGGTTATGGGTAGAGGGAGGAGCTAGGAGCTCGGAGCCTAAGCTTTTGAAATGCCGGCTCGGATCCGATACCCACAGGTTGCAGACAAATGAAGTCTGCCTACTTCAGATCTGAAGAGTATGCTAACCTAGCATTGAGCAATTCACACAAGACAGAACCAAAGGAACTTCTACACAAAATGGATCCAGGTTACGAGCAAGATACTGAACAGAAAATCTCTTCCATTTGGATAAAAAAAGAATTCATTTCCTGGTAGTGGATTTCCTGGCCTCCTGCAGAACCTGAAGCATGTCCTCAAACAAAAAGGTGCCTAAAAGGGATCAAAACCCTATCACCCACAGTGTCAGCAGAAGAGTGCACAAGTCGGGATGGATAAGAGACTCCCTTGTCTTGTGTGAGTAGGTCCACCCTGTAAAATAATGTATGAAGAAGAAGAAATCAGTACTATCTGGCCAAAAGGGAGTCACCAACAACATTTTGGGAGAATCTTGTTCTATCTTGAACAGGACCCAAATCCCATTCCATGAAAAAGATAGGGTGTCCACCTTCCAAGCCACAAGACATGGAACTCTGGTGCAAAAGAGAGGAAGCTGTCTGTTCAGAGGGGAAGCAAAAAGAGCTACCCGAAGAGTACCTCACCAGTGGACAATGTCCAGAAACACATCTCTGTGAAGCATTCATTTGTCAGTCTGTGCTAAGGACCCGCTCAGAGAGTCTGCCACAATGTTCTGATCTGAAGGAATATAAATAGCTCGAACAGTCACCAGATACTGGACAGCCACATCCCAAATCTGAACAGCTAGTCTGCATAAGATTTGAGACTGCACTCCCCCCCCCTTGCGTATCGATGTACCACATCACTGTGGTATTGTCTGCAAAGATTTTGAGGAGCACTGGAAGGAATACAGAATGAAAGGTCTGAACAGCCAGAAGAAGAGCTCTCCTCTCTTTTCAATGTTTATATGGTCCTTCTTTTGCTGAAGGGACCACAGGCCCTGAATTTTCAAAGGGCTGAAAGAAGCTCCCCACCCCACGTCTGAGGCATCTGAAAAGAGTTCCTGAGCGGGGACTGGAGGTTGACGAGGAAGCCCTGAGTTAAGGGGTAGTTGATGAATCCACCACTGAAGCTCTAGCTTCATGCATGGAAGAAAAGGAACTGGAAAGTTTAAAGGATGAGAATGTTGAAGGAAGGCTGACTTTAGGAACTGTAGCTTTCTCATATGAAGTCTGGCAAGATGAAGCATAGGAATGGTAGAGCCATGTGTCCCAGAGCCCTTAGAAACTCCCTGTCTGTAACTGAGACCAGAGGAAGAAGGGATTGAAAGAATGCAATGAGAATTAAAGCCTTGGGAGGAGGCAGGGATGCCAGTATAGGACTGGTCTGGAGCCTGCTCTCTAGAAAAACATGATCTTGAGAAGGAGTCTGGAAGGATTTTTGGAAATCACTGTAAACCCTAGGCTTTGTAAAAGGTAGAAAGCATAGTGAATGTGCTGAAGCAAGGTCTCTGGAAAGGAAGCCTGAATGAGCAGGTCATCCAGTTAAGGAAAGATCTGTATTCCCTTCATCCTGCAAAAAGCAATCACAGGAGCGACACATTTAGTGGAGAATCTTTGGGCAGTGGAGAGGCCAAAGGGCAAAGAACAGAACTGAAAATGCAAGGAAGAAACACAGAAATGTAAAAAAAAATCCTGAAAAGAGGCTGACTAGGAATATGGAGATAGGCATCCTTGAGATCCAGAGAGACTAGGAAAGCCTAAGGTAGAAGAAGAGGAAACAAGGTTTGAAGGGATAGCATTCAAAAAGAGGGAACCTTTAAAATGGTGTTGGAGCTGGGAAAGATCCAGAATGGGTCGCCAGGTGCCTTTTTTCCAGTGAACCAGAAACATTCTGGAATAAAATCCCTTCCCCTTTTAAGGAGCAGAAACTGCTTGGATGGTGCGTTGAGACAAAAGTCTTTGAAATACCTCGGGGGAAAAAGGGGAGCTATACCTGAGGAAGTTGAGGAATGCCCAAAAAAGGAGGAAGGAATTTCCAAACCATGTAATACCCCTCACAAATGATGGAAAGAAAACAAGAATCCTGAGTGATCCTTAACCAATTGGGAAGGGACAAAGAATAATGAAAAGATAAAGGAACCTGGCTTAGGAGTGAGAGAGAGAGATGAAGACAGTCAGACAGAACCTTGCTTATCTGGAAAATGAGGCTTCTGAGCTGTAGGAGTCTGAGTAAACTTAGCAGGAGGAACCCTTCTAGCACCCTTTTTACCTTTGGGAGGACGGCAGGTGTCTACAGACAAAAGCAAACTTGGTAGGATAATTCCTCTGAAATATGGGAACAGAGAAAACAAAAATATGTTTTAATTCCTGCATAGCCTTACCCTTCTCCTGAAGAGACTTTTTTATTGTCAAGAGGAGCATCCATCAGCTTGGCCTTAATATCAATAGGCAGAGGCTGAAAGCAGAGCAAAGAATACCTCCTCAACATGGAACCAAAGGCAGCAGCTGTAGAAGAGGCATCAGGTGCATCACAACTACATTTAATGGAATAGTGAGTTACCTGAGAAGAGGACCCCAACAAAGAGAGGGTTGAAGCCTTCCCCTTAAAATCAGAAAGGTCTGAAATAACTTGAAAACCTTAAGAGATAAGGGCTAAAACATCTGGTCATGTGGGTCTGGTAATTTACAGCTCTAAAGGCTGGAGTAGCAGCAGTGTACACCTTTTTGCCCAATCTTTCCATGGTCCTGCTGTCCTTGTCAGAAGGAACCAGCAGAGGCTTAGAAGGCTTGTCAGAACAAACAGAAATAATAGAGGGGTCAGCAAAGGGACACTTATAAAGAAATTTACAATCAACGGCCACCCTATAAAACCCATCAGTTTTTTAGGAGCAGGGGGCTGAGAATCATAAGCCTGATAAGCTGGTGAAAAAGTGTCCAACACAGCATCAAGAACAGGACAAACAGCAGAGGGCTTAGGATACTCCATTTGAAGGAGTTCATAGTACCTCTTCTGAACATCAGAAACTTGGGTGCAGTCTCACAAACTATCACATGACAGACAGTATCCCCAAAGGAAATCTCTGTAGCATATCGCCTACTCAGAGGTGATCTCTGCCTAACATATAAAACTATGTCAAACCCAGAGCTGATGGACATGCTACACCTAAAGAAATCCCAATCCCTCCGAGCTACATGCTCTAGGGACCTAAACCTTGTCACCACAATAAACAGGACTTGCTGGAAGGATAGATTCATATCCCACAGACTTCCCATACTCTGGAACAGGCTACCAATCTATGTCAAGCAAAGTTCCTCATTAACACTCTTCAAGAAAAATCTTGATGAGTGGATGGGAAATAGGAAAT
This sequence comes from Protopterus annectens, assembly GCF_019279795.1. Taxonomy (NCBI): domain Eukaryota; kingdom Metazoa; phylum Chordata; order Ceratodontiformes; family Protopteridae; genus Protopterus; species Protopterus annectens. Next base: position 481,860,177 of record NC_056737.1, on the reverse strand, counting down.
ACATCCCGGGGATCACTTCTGAGGCTCTGCTTGACAGGGGCACAGGAAATTAACTTTCTTGGGTTGGCGTAAGCCAGGGAACTTTGTTGGCTAGGCTTACTTACGCCCTTGGGCTGATAGCCTAGTACCTACCTATGAACCTATAAAACCCCAATGGAGCATTTATCTGAAAAGGCTTTGTAACCAGCAGATGAAGGAGTGTTCAGATCGATCATCAAAGATGGTGTCTGAGCTGATGGTAAAAAATTTCTGAGTAAGGCAAGTCCATACATCATCTTTATGCCCTATGCAATGAGCAAGGAGCATACATGTGAAATATGACATCCCTATAACAACCAAAGGCTTTGGCATACTGGCTGGATGTCAGGCTACCCTTGGCAGGGGATCCCTAGTACAAGGAATACTGCAATAGTGAAATGAAAGGACATTCAACATTTCAAATTATATTCCTTCAATATCTGTTAAAGAATTTACATTCATACAGACCTCCATAATCACTACTTGATTTTCTTTACAATATTTGGCAATATTCATTTACCATACATAACTTCATTTAACCTTTCATTCCAAATTGTCCATATTACTCTAAATATTTTTTATCCACATTATTAACATACTGTTTACTATGCTGTCCATAAAAAAGTACTCTCTCATGTCCACATTTATTTGTTTACAATCTTGCAGTTTTTTAACCATTATACTTTTTAGTATATTTTCCCATAAATTTTGAACTCTTTTACATGTTAAAAAACATGTTCTATTGTTTCTGATTCTCCACAATACAGACAGATTCTTTCATTACCTTTTTATAAGGTACATTTCCTTTGATGGGTAACTTATTAATTTGTAACCTCCATAAGAAATCTTGATATGCAACATTTTTCATGCGCAATCTATTTATTTGTTTTATAGCTTTAACTTTTTCTTCTGTTGAATGTCCCCAAGGATTCACATAATTTTGTCTCATATTATTTTTGTACCAACTTTTCCTATTTTCATCCGTTGTGTCTAGTCTTAATTTACATACATTTATTTCTTTTGGTACATCCTTATCTCTTCATTTTCCATTCCATCTCTCTTTTATTCATTTTAAATTCCATCCTTTTTCATATTTTTCTTTAAATACATTTGTTACCAACCTGTTACCTTTTCCATTTATAATTCTCAAAACATTATATAAATTTAAGGACGCTCCACATACTACTGGGTTCAATAATTGCAGAAAGCATTTATATTTTTCCATATACAAAACTCCTCTTTTAACTTGATTTAATCCAAATCCCCAAACAGAAAAATAATTTCAATAATCAGTTTTTCCACATTTGTTACATATATATATATATATATATATATATATATATATATATATATACATACACATGTACACACACACACACACACACACACACACACACACATAATGTGTATATGTATAATGGCCAAGTATAACTTTCCCATCCATTTTGTATTTATCAAACAATTTATTTAATGACAACTTGTATCTACTCCACATAATTTTAAGTCCCTTTAAATCTCTCAAGATGTTCTCCCTTTGTTTTACTATATCATACTCTCCAAATTCAATTCCTAATGCAGATATTGTTTTCCCAAACAGTACACCTTCCAATTCTTTATCTCCTCCTAAACCTTTACACTTTTCTTTATTAATATTTAATTCATTTTCTTGTAATCTACCATTTTTTTATTACTTTTTCTATTTTTTATTAATATTACATCATCAGCATAAGACATAACAGGATACATTAATCCCATTTTTTGTATATATTTGCTCTTAGCCAGCTCTTCATTTAATCCTTTTATCACATTATTCATAAGCATTATAAACAAAATGCTATTCAATGTACATCCCTGTTTTACACCTCTTCTCGTCTCTATTTTTTTTCACTAAACCATTTATTAATATTTTAATAAAGCTGTTCTTGTTTAAAACAAAGTATCACTTATGACATGGCCAATCATACATTTATATAAATGAAACCAAACTATATTGACATAATCTTAGATGAAAGCATTATGCATCACAAACTGCATTGATATAATTTTAGTTGCAAACATTATACATCACTTATAATCTACCCAGTCACTGTCAGTCAGACATTACATAGCTCATTCATATCCTGCCTTCTTTTAAACCTCATTCCTCTCCTGTATGTACTGTTCCCACAATTCCCATTTTTCCTATGCAATTTGCTCTTACCCTTTTCTAAAGATCCCAATTCCACTTGTTTTATCTTGTTAGTATATTCACTACTTCTAGTACTGTTGGTTCAGACTTTGGATTTCCATTTTCTAGTACATGTTTTTGTCAGCCACCATAATTAGACTGAGCAAGGCCTTTCTATGTCTAGGCAATTCCAATTCTGTATCACAGCTCAGAAAAAATAATTTCCCTAGATAGAGCAATTTGATCACCTAGTATCTCTGACAGACTAGTCTGCACGGAATCTTTAAAGTCTGCCACTCATAGAGTCTCAAATCCCAGACCATATGTTCCCAGTTACCTCTTTATTCCCTATCACATCTCCAACATTTGCTGTCTACCTGAGGAAAAATTCTCTGGAGGCTACTTGGGGATATAAATACTTACGTAAATATTTCCAAGCAAAAATCCTAAATCGTCTAGATTTTCTTGAAAAACAGGGAGACATACATATATCCTCCATTGTTTCTTTGTGAACTGCTTAGCCAATCTCTCTCCCCAATCCTTTCTAACCTCCTCTGATTATTTATATGTTATTTTTTCCTTTTTAACAGTAGTTTCTGTTCTAGATTCTACTAAAAAAAGTCTACCAGTGCTGTTGTTTGTTTAGGACCCCTATTTCCTTCTCTTTCCCTATACTCTGATATCAATCCTTGATAGAGAAGGCAATCTCTAACCTGCAGTCCAAATACATTTTTGGCGTCTTGCCATTCTATTACATTTCCTTCTCTAGTTAATTGATTCCAATACCTTGGTTCCTTTACCAGTTTTCTCCAAAAAATTCCAGCTAACCTTTGCTTAACTGTATCCCTAAATTTCAGTCATCCCTATTGGCAGAATCTCCTTTCTCCATTCCCATGTTGGCTTAGTTCTTAAAATACTTTCTGCTACTTTATGAATATAATATTTTGATTACTGTTATTCTCCTTAAAGGTCTACATCCAAAATCCCAGTCTCTTCTTGTTTCTTGAGCTTCCCCCTTGTTACATCATCATCCTTTCCCTCTTTGAATTAAGAGTTTCTACTTGCGCTAAGTATAGAAGAATTAACTCTGTAGCTCTGAAATACTGCTTCAAATCAGGTAAAGCTAACCTGCCTTGTTCTACTGGAAGAATCAACTTATCCCACTTGACTCTTGCCACATTCCCCTGATCTGTGCATAGGACTAAAGGGACTAAAACATTTTAACTGCTTGTATTTTACTATCCATAGCCATGTAACACAGCTTCCAATTTCTCAGTTTTTGTATTATCTCTTGTTTAGCCTCTTCCAACATATCCTTAGCTGCCACACCAGGATCATTTTTTACTCATACTCCCAAGTACTTCATTTTATCATGTCCCCATAAACATGAATATTTCTGAACAAATTTGTGTGTGGGTACATAATTTACCGCTATTACCTTTGTTTTAGCTTCATTAATTTTCCATCCCAAAAATATATGAAACTGTCTCAAAATATTTCACAACACTGAAATGTCTTTTCTGGTTTTATCATGTATAAAATATCATCTGCAAATAGACCCAGCTTTTCTTAACTACCATACAAATTATATCTTTTTCATTTTTGAGTGACTTATTTTCACTGTCAATGTTTCTAAATATAATGCTAATAAAGGGGAAACAGGACACCGCTGCCAAGTTCCCCTGCCCAACCAGAAGTTATCAGAGAGGACCTCACCCACTTTAACTTTCACCTCTGATCCTTCATATATTGTCCTAATCAACCTTATATTTTTTCAGGAAATGCAACTGCTCCCATTGCACTGCTCAAAGTCCAAGCTTACTCTGTCATATGCTTTCTCTGCATCAAGATCTACCAACAACAATGGTATTTTCTTGCATTCTGCTTCCCTCTGGATCATCAATGCTCTGTTAATGTTGTCAAATATTTCCCTCCCTTCCACAAAACTACACTGATCCATATCTATCAATTTTGGCATTACTTATGTCATTCTTTTAGGCATTAAAGACATAAACACTTTATAAAGTACAGTTGTGTACACTGACCATAAATGTAGATGTTAGAGTGTATTCACTGTTGCAGTCATTACACTTGGGTTATCCTGCTGGCAGGCTACCCTCAAGTCGGCCTGAATTCCAAAGTCTAGGTCCGGCGTCGGTTGCTGTCACCTCTTCCCTGACGTCAGTGTGCCAGGGGTATAAAAGATGCATCCAATGCCATTTTCTTCAGTTTTTCTTGCCCCAGATGTCAGGTGCCCCCAAAAGGGTAGGCTAAAAAAATGCCAATAAAACATGCATGCACCAAAATATAAAATACCTTCCTCTACAAGCAAATACACCACATAGGTTGTATAGATTAGAGAAGAGCAGATAAGTTGCAGCAAAGAGATGGGGGATGATGGGTGGGTAACCTGGACTGCAACAGTAAATACACTCGAACATCTACATTTATGGTAAGTGTACACAACTGTACTATGTTCTTCGTGTTTCACTGTTGCAGTCATTACACTTGGGTTGAATCCCAAAGCTATGGTTGGGAGGCTGGAGCTAAATAGCATTAGGAGCGGCTATGAGACCCTGCAGAACTGCAGTGGCAAAGCCTGCTCTGGATTTTGAGTAGAGTGGTAAATGATAGTGCTTTGTAAAGGTGTGCACTGAACTCCAGGTAGCAGCCTCTAGAACGTCTTTGGTTGGTACTCCCCTGAGGAAGGCTGCTGAAGTGGCTGCTGCTCTGGTTGAATGTGGCCTAATGCCCTTAGGCACTGGCTTGCCATGTTGTGAATAGCAGAAATGAATGCAGTGGCCTATCCACTTTGAAATAGTCTGCTTTGAGATAGCCTTTCCTTGTGATCCTGCAGCATATGCCACTAGTAGTTGCTCTGTCTTTCTGAAAGCTTTGGTTCTGTCCAAGTAGAAGCGTCACTGTCTGTGTATGTCCAAAGAATGCAGAATTCTCTCCCCCTTATTCTGTGGGTTTGGATAAAAAGTAGGCAGATGAATAGTTTGATTAAGGGCCACACTGGACACCACCTTAGGCATAAATGTCAGGTTTGTCCTCAGAGAAACCCTGTCTGGATAAAAAATGATAAAAGGTTCCACAGCCATGAGTGCCTGTAGCTCTGAGACTCGTCCTGCAGAGGTTATTGCAAGGAGCAGAGCTGTTTTTCAAGATAAAAACTTTATATCAGCTGTAGCGGCTGGCTCAAAAGGAGGCAGGGTGAGTTTTTCCAAAACATAATTGAGGACCTATGCTGGTATTGGTGATCTCCTCGGAGGCCTTAAGCTTTTGGCTCCTCTGAGGTACTGCCTTAACAAGGGATGAGAAAAGATTGGTCGCTCTGTATTGTAATGAGCCGAAATGGCAGAAGCATGAATTTTAATTGATGAAAAGGATAGGCCTTTGTCCAGCATCTCAGTTAAGTATTGCAAAATCTGAAGAATATTTGGTACAGCTGTGTCAATTCCTTGTTCCTGGTTCCAAGCAGAGAATCTCTTCCATTTTACAGAGTAAGATTTTCTGGTACTAGGCCTTCTGGCCTCCAAAATGACATCCATTACAGCTTTAGTGAGAGGTGCGTTTTGTGTCACTACATTGTCCGCCATGCTGCTAGATTTAATGTCTTTAGTTGGCTGTGCAGGATCTGATTGTTTTGTTGGGATAATAGATGAGGTATTTTTGGCAAGGTCCAAGCCGGGCATTGAGACAAGTTCCTTAGGATTGGATATCAGTGCTGGCGGGGCCAGTCTGGGACAATCAGTATCATCTTTGGCTTCTCGTCTGACCTTTAGGAGTACCTTGGGGAGGAGAGGCAGTGGAGGAAAGGCATATACTGCTAAGCTTTTCCAGCTGAAAGATACAGCGTCCACTTTCCATGCTTGTCTGTGATAAGTCCTTGTGCAGAATCATTTTAGTTGGTAGTTGTGAAGAGAGGCAAATAGGTCTATATCCGGGCATCCCCATTTCCTTGTTATCATGCTGAAGACTTGTGGATCCAATTTCCACTCGTGGGGATCCATGAGGTTTCTGCTTAGCTCGTCTGCCAGAGTATTTATCTTTCCTGGCAGGAATTGTGCCTGCAGATGTACTTGGTAAGTCAATTCTGTGTCCCACAAAGTCATGGCTGGTCTGCAAAGGGGGTAAGAATGAGTGCCTCCCTGCTTGTTTATATACCACATGACCGTGGTGTTGTCTGTCTTTATCAGTAGTTGTCCTGGATGAAATAGGTCCTTGAAGGCTGTCAGGACATTCTGAACAGCTAGCATCTCTTTTTGATTGCTATGTAGATGCATTTGGTTTGCAGACCATGTGCCTTGAATACATCTTCCTGCCATGTGGACCCCCCCAGGCATAATCCGATGAATCCGTTGTTAATGTCTGTCTGGCTGGGGGTAAAGTGAATGGCTGTCCCTTGTTCTGGTGACAAGCCTTCGCCCACCAATGAAACTCCTGTTGCCGGCAGGGAATGAGGGTAATTATTGTTTCCAGGCTGTGGCAATGTTGAGTCCAAACACTTTTTAGGTACCATTGAAGTTTCCTCATATGCAGTCTCGCATATGGAATTAGTAGAATGCAGGATGCCATGAAGCCCCAAGCCTGCAGAATTTTTCTTGCAGATAACTGGGCCTTTGTTGCGAACAGGTTGAAATAGGTAAGCCATCTGGGCAGTTGTATTTAAGCTTGCACCCGGGAATATTATCTCTTGAGAGGGTACAAGTTTTGATTTCTTTTCGTTGACTGTGTACCCTAGGCCTGTTAGAAATCTCTTTACAAACACCAGATGCTGTAGTAGAATGTCCTTGTTCTCTGCTTGAATGAGGCAGTCGTCCAAGTAATGGTATATTTGTATTCCTCTTTGTCTGCAGAATGCAATTACTGGTGCCAGGCACTTTGTGAAGACCCTGGGCGCAGTAGATAAGCCAAAGGGCAGTGCAGAGAATTGGTAATGCATTAAGGCAACTTTGAATCTGAGGTACATTTCTGCATGTTTGTCTGATTGGGACACGCAGGTATGCCTCTTTTAGGTCTAAAGTCACAAGCCAAGCCTTCTTGCCCAGCATGGGCAGATGTTGTTGTAGAGTCAACATTTCGAATTTTGGTATATCCAGAAATTAATTTAGAATAGATAGGTCCAGTATTGGTCTCCAGGTCTTGTCCTTTCTTGGCACCAAGAACAGTCTTGAATAAAATCCTTGTCCCTGCTCCTTCTCTGGTACTTGCTGAATGGCCCTCATGTCCATGAGGGATGAGACTTGCTTTTGTGCCTCTGCCCATTGATGTTTTGGCAGGTCTGGCCAACCGTTTACCCTTGGCAGGGTATGGAAGTGAAACTTGTAGCCCTGTGACACTAACCCATTTGTCCTGGGTTATTATGTTCCAGTTTTCAGAAAAAAGTGCTAGTTTTCCCCCTAAAGGTGCTGCCAGAAGATAACTGCTTGGTGCGGGCAGGGGGAAGTCATTGGGACTGTTTCCTGTATGGCTGTGATTTGTCGTCTCCACTTTTGGAGGTAGGAGCACTCCATTGTTTAGACCTGTACAAACCTTGGGGCTGGGATCTGCCTCTTGGGCATCTATATCTACCCATTTGTGGTCTGTCTGACACTGGAAAGGACCAGTTCTTTGTAGGCCAGTGCCTGCTAAATCTTGGAGGCTGAACCTGTAAGAAATCCTTAACCGTTTGCATAGATTTAGCTTTGCCCTCCATTTTCTTTAACACCTCTTCTGCTCTAACACCAAACAAAGTATCATGTTGTAATGGGGCATCTAATAATTTTGCTTTGACATGATCAGGCAGACTTTGTTCCTTTAACCAAGCATGCCTCCTGATGACAGAACCCGTAACAGCGGCTCTGTAGGAGGCCTCCAAAGAATCAAAACCACATTGCAAAGTATGCTTTCCAACTTGTTCAGCTGCATGCAATAAATCCTGCATTTCTTTATTTTCTGCACATTCAGAATTTGTCAACATTTTCTGTTTAAGCAGTGACATAATATATTGCTGATATTTGAGCATATGAAACTGACAATTTAAAGCCCTTATAGCCACGGTAGTGGAAGTGTAAATCTTTTTTCCCCATCTGTCCAATGCCCTAGAATCCCTGTAAGAGGGGGTAAGGTTTTTTGCAGCGGAAGCCTTGACCCCTTTGGGACCCTGAGAGATAGTTTCTGGGTCAGCAGCAGGGTTTTTGAAAAGGAATTTATGAGAGTCAGGAACCCTGTAGTACCTGTCCGGCTTAACAGGAGCTGGAGGTAAGCAGTCAGGGGTCAGACTGGACTCTGAAAATACATCATCAACAATGTCTAACACAGGTGGAATAGCTAGGGGCCTGTGTTGTGGTAGTAGAAGGAAGTCTCTGAGCCTTTTCTTAGATTCTGAAAAATCTTGGCTCTCCCAGTGGAAATGCTCCCTCATGGTATGCACGGTTTCCCCAAAAGAGTAATCCTCAGGAGGAGAGGCTGAAGGGATAGATTCTTCAGCATCAGAATCCTCATAGGGAGGAAGAGAGTATTCGTGATCAGAAGAGGAATCAGATGAATTGGAAACCTGATCTGAAGATTCATATTGTGTCTCTTGCCTAGGCCTTTTATCAGGTGGGGGATGGGAACCCCTAACCCCTGATCAAAGTAATTAAGTCTTCGGACATTTTGAGCATCTGTTTTTTGGGCATGGAGGCCTGTCCATGAGGCTGTTGTACTTGTTTCTTTGTCTTTAAGGGTGTTTTAGTCTTTGCCTTTAAAGCTGAAGTCGTTTTAATGTATAATTGAGTTGGTCTGAAACACCCTCAGAAGCTGATGCCTGCTCAGTGGCTCTGGACCCATCTGAAGGAATAGTCTCCAAAGGTCCAATACCTTGAGCCTCCAGCGGCATAGGCGACTCCACATGGGAGTTGGTAGTGGCCTGCGGGTCTAAAGTAGCGGGCGTCAGGGGCTGTGAAGTTGCCTCACTGAGAACCGGCAAACCGGTGACTGGCTTAGAAGCCTCGTCGTTGGTTTTGGACCTCGGATGTCTGTCCTTTTCTTTTTCTTTGTGTTTCTTGTGAATTCCAGTAGTCGGATGGCTATCTGATGACATTGTATAATTAAATCTTCTGCCAAAATAGTGTAATGCAAAATCGTTCCGTCGCTTAATAGTGCGTTGGTTAAATCTAGTACAAAACCGACAACTAGCAACATCGTGGTCAGGGCCTAGGCAAGGAATACAGTAAGAATGAAAGTCCTTATGAGGTATTTGCTTCCCACAAGAGATGCAATTATTAACTTTTTCTGGCATCGGTCTGGAGCAAGAAAAAAGTTTCCCCAACGGGGTACTTAACTTTTAATGTAGACTTCAGATCTGAAATTCGATCACGAAAATCTCAGGAGTCGGCTGACCGGCACTTGCGAACTGCTTATGCTTCGGGCACTGCGCGGCAGGAAAGACTGAAGAAAATGGCGTCAGATGCATCTTTGATACCCCTGGCGCACTGACGTCAGGGAAGAGGCAACAGCAACCGATGCCAGACCTAGACTTTGGAATTCAGGCTGACTGAATGTAGCCTGCCAGCAGGATAACCCAAGTGTAATGACTGCAGCAGTGAAACAAGAAGAACATTCACGGTTTAGTACTGAAATGGGCCTGTATGATGCTGGAGCTGATGGATCTTTACCCTCTTTAGGTACTACACCTACCACAACTTCTCCTCCTCTTAAAATACTGAAACGAGGCCTTCAAAATCAGATTTTCCCTCTTAGCTTCCAAACTTCCACAGGAATACCACCTTTTCCTGGAAACTTTCCTTTGGATTGGTTATACATTACCATTTATATCTCTTCGCATCCTATCCTGTTAGTAAGTGAGCCTCATCTAACTCTAACCTTGGCATATTTAATTCTTCCATAAACATTGCATGTGTACCTTTTCTTGATTTCCATATTTCTTTGCTCAGTACAGACTTTCACAGAATTTCTGAAATATTTCTAATACTACTACAGGATCTCGTTATCTTCCTTGTTATAGGTTCCCTAAACTTGGCGGCAACTCCTTCTACTTTCTGTTGCCTGAGTCGTTGTGCTAAAAGTTTTTATGCTGTAGAGTTATGAAGAAAACAGTTGCTTAGCACCAATCTTTCAAAACTCATGCATATTACAGAGGTAATCCCTTATTTTCTGTTTAGCATTCTGCAGTTGCTCCTCTTCATGCTCTGTGAGATTCTTCATATTCTGCAATACTTTAACATCTGCCAGTCCCACTAAATATTTTTTGTTACTTAACCATAGCTCTCTTTTTTATTTCTACACCATTTTTAAACTCCACTTTAATTTTATCCCACTCCCCATTTATTATTTTCAGAAGATATTTCTATCTTCTCTGACAGCTCCTGAATAATTTCCACTATCCATTTCTTAAATTCCTCTTTTTTTTAACAGATAGGTAGGAAAGCGCCAGTGGCTCATTTTTATTTCACTACCCTGTGTTTTTCTTTTAGTTATTATTGGAGCATGATCTGAAATAGTTATGGGGTGCGTATCAAGGCTTTCAAATAATCTATTCTTCCAAGATGGCTGCACACTGAGTAACAGCTTATTTTTAGCTCCCGCAGTGTGAAAACAGAAACTCAGCAGAGAAGGCTAGTAGACTTGTGTTTATGGGTAAATTTCAGTAACTGGCTAGTAAGTCACTGCCTAGATGCCACGAATAAAGAAATACAAAAGACCTGGAAAAAATCAGCTACAAAAAGTAAGGAAGAAACACTGACTGGGGAGAGTTCTGCAGCTGTTCAGCAAAAAGCAATGCAACCTTCAGACATGACTTCCAGTACTCTACAGGAAAATATAAGAAAAATAAATGCATACAGACCTAGTTAAAATAAACAAAACACTGATGGAGTATAGCAACACAAATAACAAAAGGCTGAAAAAATAGAAGAAGCTTTATACATATATTCAGATGAGATGACAAAGTTGCAAAAATCATAGGTCGAAATAGAGAAAAGGCTGGCTGAATATGAAACTGATCAGGAAGAGATGTTTCAAAAAATAATAGAATTAGAGGACACAGCACATAGGGAAAATCTGAGATTTTCAGCTATACCAGAGAAGCTGGAAGGAAAAGACTGCATTCATTTTATGAAAGCCCAAATAAGCAACTGGACTGGCATTCCACAGCAGGAGTTGAAAGGGCATATCATGTGTATACTCCAAACTTGGGTATAAGAAAGCAACCTAGACTTTTCAAACATTCTAAAGGTGCAATCCTACCAGCAGAAGGAGCTGATTCTGACAAAACTGCGGCAGAAGGACACAGTAATAAAAGTGGGAGACTGCAGAGTGTTTGAAAAGAATGATAAATCATTGTACACCAGACAGAAGAAGAGCAAATTTAACTATTCAGGGGAATGTCGAGATGCAGGTGTGAGATTCAAACTGCTGTACCCAGCTGTCTTCAATGTATTCTTTCCTAGAGGGACAACATCATTTTCTGATGAAGTACATGCTAAGGAGGAAATACAAAAGTTTGTCCAACAAAAACTAAGCTTTGAAACAGAAGGAGATTCTGCTTCTTGGTCTTCTGGTAATAAACCACAGAAGGACTGTACCTGTGAAACCTTTTCAAAATTTTCAACTGAAAATGTTGGAGAGAAGGAAAGGAGCATGAGAGTTGACTAGAAGAATCGAGAATACACTGGAAATTTAGCAGAGACAGGATTTCAGAGATGAACAGTAATAAAACCAGTAACTTAATATGGCATCAGAATGCAATACTTATATTTGTGAAATATGACAGAAAGTACAGTTGTGTACACTTACCATAAATGTAGATGTTTGAGTGTCTTCACTGTTGCAGTCATCACTGTAGGGTTCTCCCCTGTCGGCAGGCAGTCCTCGGTCGGCCAGAATCCCAAAGTCTGGGTCTGGCGTCGGCTGCTCAGCCATGCTCCCTGACGTCAGTGCGCCAGGAGTACAAAGCTGGCAGCCGACGCCATGTTCTCCAGTTTTTCTTGCCCCAGGTGTCAGGTGTCCAAAAATGAGTCTAACCCCATACCCTTTGCAAATACACCTCAGAAGAAGGATGAAGAAGGGAACCACACAAAAGAAAGAGTAAGAGGGGACAGGAGGGAGGGTAACCCAGACTGCAACAGTGAAGACACTTGAACATCTACATTTATGGTAAGTGTACACAACTGTACTATGTTCATCATGTTTCACTGTTGCAGTCATCACTGTAAGGTAGAATCCCAAAGCAGAAGAAAAGGGAGGTGGTCATAAAGTAGAGGGGGCGGCAAGAAGGCCCTGCAAAACTGCAGAAGCAAAGCCTGCCCTAGACTTAGAGTAGAGAGGTAAATTGTAGTGCTTAGAAAAAGTATGCACCGAACTCCAAGTTGCAGCTTCCAAAATGTCTTTGGTAGGTACTCCCCTGAGGAAGGCAGCTGAAGTAGCAGCAGCCCTGGTAGAGTGAGTCCTAATACTTCCTGGGATTTGCTTTCCATGGTGAGAGTAACAAAATCTGATTCCATGAGTGATCCATTTAGAAATGGTCTGTTTTGAAATGGCTTTGCCTTGGGAATTTGAAGCATAAAAGACAAACAATTGTTCTGTTTTCCTGATGTTCTTGGTTCTATCCAGGTAAAAATGCAGTTGTCTGTGTACATCCAAGGAATGCAAGATCCTTTCCCCCCTATTTTGAGGATTGGTGAAAAAAGTTGGCAGGTGAATAGTTTGATTTAAAGCCACTTTGGAAACCACCTTAGGCATGAAAGTAGGATTAGTCCTTAAAGACACCCTGTCTTAGTGAAAAATAATATAAGGTTCCACAGCCATGAGTGCTTGCAACTCCGAAACTCTCCTGGCTGAAGTCAAAGCTAACAGGATGGCTGTCTTCCATGATAAAAACTTAATGTCAGATGTGGCAGCAGGCTCAAAAGGAGGTAGAGTGAGCTTTTCCAAAACATAGTTGAGATCCCAGGCAGGAATAGGTGGTGATCTAGGGGGCCTTAAATTCTTAGCTCCTCTAAGAAACTGTCTCATGAGTTGGTGGGAAAAGATTGGAGGGTCTGTATTATAATAAGCAGAGATAGCTGAGGCATAAATCTTTATGGAAGAGAAGGAGAGACCCTTATGTAACAGGTCTGTCAGGTATAGCAAAATCAGAGGAATATTAGGAGTAAGAGGATCCGAATCCTGATCATGCATCCAGGTGCAAAATCTTTTCCATTTTCCTGCATAAGATTTTCTAGTGCTAGGGCATCTGGCTTCTAAAATGACATCCATAACCTGTTTGGGAAGGATAGGATTAATCATAGACCCTGAATTAGCCAGGCTGCCAGGCTGAGAGTTTTGATATGAGAGTGCAGAACTTGACCCTGGTGTTGGGACAAAAGATTTGGAGTTTGAGGTAAAACCCAAGGGGGCTCCTGTGAAAGATTCATCAGTGTTGGGTACCAAAATTGTCGAGGCCAGTTTGGGGCCAGTAAAATTATCATCTTGGGCTTGTCCTGCTTGATCTTTAATAACACCCGTGGAAGAAGAGGTAGAGGCGGGAAGGCATACCCCGAGAGGTTTCTCCAAATGAATGATAGTGCATCCACTTCCAATGCTAGCTCGTGGAATGTCCTTGTGCAAAAAATCCGTAATTGATTGTTGAAGGGGGATGCAAAAATATCTATGTGCAGGCAGCCCCAGACTGCTGTAATCATCTTGAATATTTCGGTGTCCAGCATCCATTTGTGTGGGTCTGACAGGTTCCTGCTCAGACTGTCTGCCAGAATGTTTTGTTTCCCTGGTAGGAACTGAGCTTGTAGGTCCACTTTGCAAGCTTGAACTGTGTTCCATAGAGTCATGGCTAGTCTGCAAAGGGGGTAGGAGTGTGAACCCCCTTGCTTGTTTATGTACCACATAACTGTGGTGTTGTCTGTCCATATCAGTAGTTGTCCTGGTTGTATAAGATCCCTGAAGGCCAAGAGAGCGTTCTGAAAAGCTAACATTTCCTTTAAACTGATATGCAGGTGCTTCTGATCCTTTGTCCAAAAGCCTTGCAGACATTTTCCCTGCAAATGGGCTCCCCATGCGTAATCTGAGGTGTCCGTGGTTAGTATCTGGCTTGCTGGAGGCAGACTGAAGGCTTTCCCTTTGTTGTGAATACATGCCTTGGTCCACCAAAGGAATTCCTTTTGTAGACAAGGCAGGACAGTGATCTGTGTGTCTAGACTGTGGCAATGCTGGGACCATACACTTTTTAGGTACCACTGTATTTTCCTCATATGTAGTCTTGCGTATGGAATGAGAAGGATGCAGGAGGCCATGTAACCCAATGCCTGCAGGAATTTCCTTGCAGATAGCCGAGTTAGTGTTGCCAAGGTTTTGAAAGTTGAAGCCAGCTGCAATTGTTTTTCGGATGTCAGAAATGCCATCTGGGTTGTTGTGTTTAGAAGAGCACCCAGAAAAGTCATCTGTTGCGAAGGTGTCAAATTTGACTTTATGTTCACAGTGAATCCCAGGAACTTGAGAAGATTCTGAACAAATTCTAGATGCTGGAGTAAGACATCCTTGCTGTCTGCTTGAATAAGACAGTTGTCCAAATAGGGGTAAATTTGAATTCCCTTGAGTCTGCAATAAGCTACTACTGGTGCCAGGCATTTGGTGAAGACCCTGGGCGCAGTAGACAATCCAAAGGGCAGCGCAGAGAATTGGTAATGCCTCGAGCCGGCCTTGAACCTGAGGTATTTTCTGCATTCCTGTCTGATAGGAATGTGTAAGTAAGCCTCCTTTAAATCCAATGTTACCATCCATGCATTTTTGCTCAACATTGGCAGTAGCTGCTGCAGAGTAAGCATCTTGAATGTTGGTATCTCCAGGAAAGTGTTCAAGACTGATAGATCCAGGATGGGTCTCCATGAATTTTGCTTTCTGGGGACTAGAAAAAGCCTTGAGTAAAAACCTTGCCCCATTGCTGAAGGTGGAACCAGTTCTATGGCCCTCATAGCCATGAGGGCTTCCACCTGGTTTAAGGCCTCTGACCATTGGTGTTTTGGTAGGTCCGGACATCCGTTTGGTCTTGGTAGGGTATGAAAGTGGAATTTGTAACCTCTTTCAACCACATCCAAAACCCATTTGTCTTGGGTTATGCAAGTCCAATTTAGGTGAAAGAGAGAGAGTTTTCCTCCGAGAGGGGCTTCCAGGAAAGAAGTTCCTGCAGCCCAGCAGGGGGAGTCATTGAGCCTGTTTTCTACGAGTTTGAGGCCTGTCCTCTCCACCCCTAGGGGTGGAAGCAGTCCACTGTCTTGGTCTGTAGGAGGTCTGCGTTTGTGGCCTTCCTCTGGAGCGTCTATATCTACCCCTCTGAGGCCTGTCTGAATAGGGAAAGGACCAATTTTTTGTTGGCCAATTCCTACTAAATCTGGGGGGCTGTACTTGTAAGAAATCCTTAACCGTTTGCATGGATTTTGCCTTATCCTCCATTTTCTTTATCACCTCTTCAGCCTTAGATCCAAACAAAACATTATGCTGAACAGGTGCATCCAGTAACTTAGCTTTCACTTGATCAGGTAAGTTTTTTTCCTTTAACCAAGCATGCCTTCTAATGACTGTGCCAGAGGCAGCAGCCCTACAAGAAGCCTCCAAGGCATCAAAACCACAGTGTAAACCATGCTTCCCTACTTGTTCACTGGCATGCATCAAATCATGTAATTCCTTATTATCTGCACATGCGGAAATAGAAGCTAGCTTTTGTTTCATAACAGACAGTAGAAATTGCTGGTATTTTAGCATATGAAATTGACAGTTTAGAGCCCTAATTGATAAAGTTGCAGAAGAGTACACTTTTTTGCCCCATCTCTCTAAAGCTCTGGAATCCTTATCTGTCAGAATGGGGGTTTTAGCAGAAGCGGCCTTAACCCCCTTAGGGCCCTGAGAAATGGTTTCAGGATCAGCAGTAGGATTCTTGAATAGGAACTGGTGAGAATCAGGGACCCTATAATATCTGTCGGGCTTAGCAGGGGCTGGAGGAAAAGAGTCAGGAGTTAAATTAGCCTCAGAGAAGGCATCATCCACAATATCCAAGATAGGAGGAATAGCCAGGGGTCTATGTTGGGGAAGAAGAAAAAATCCCTGTCTTCTCTTAGATTCCGAGTACTCCTGTCCTTCCCAGTGAAAATGTTCCCTCATTTCATGTAAAGTTTTCCCAAAAGAAAAATCCTCAGGGGGAGAAGCTGAAGGAATGGATTCCTCAGCATCAGAATCCTCATAAGGAGGGAAAGAGTAATCCTGGTCAGAGGAAGACACTGAAGAAATAGATGCCTGATCAGAAGAGTCATAATCCAATTCCTGCCTTGGCCTTTTATCTGGTGGGGGATGTGAACCCCTAATCATGGTAAGTAAGTCCTCTGCCATCTTAAGTAACTGTTTTTGGGATTTGGGTCCCGAATCAGAAGAGGTCTGAACTGAAGTCTTAGATTTGGAAGGAGTCTTTGCCTTTGTCTTTGGCTTTGCCTTTATCAGAAGCTGTGTAGGCCTGAAAACCCCCTCGGAAGCCGGTACCTGCACAGCGGCTCCGGACCCATCCGAGGGAGCATTGTCCGTAGGTCCTGCAGCTGAAGTACTCAAAGGCCTAGTTGGCTTCTCGTGGGAGTCCGTTTCGGCAATCGGTTCTGAAATGGCCGACGACAGGGGCTGCGAAAGCGCCTCACTGACGACGGCCGAACCAGAAGCTGGCTCTGCTTGTAAAACGTCGTCTGTTTTGGACCTCGGAGGCCTGTCTTTATCCTTGCGTCGTTTGTGAATTCCGGTAGTCGGAAGCATGTCTAACGACATTTTGTAATTAAATCGCCTACCGAAATAATGAAATGCAAAATCGTAC
Organism: Protopterus annectens; assembly: GCF_019279795.1. Lineage (NCBI taxonomy): Eukaryota > Metazoa > Chordata > Ceratodontiformes > Protopteridae > Protopterus > Protopterus annectens. Next base: position 481,843,165 of record NC_056737.1, on the reverse strand, counting down.
CTTCGCTTAATAGTACGTTGGTTAAATCTAGCACAAAACCGACAACTAGCTATGTCGTGGTCAGGGCCTAAGCAAGGAATACAGTAAGAATGGAAATCCTTATGAGGTATTTGCTTCCCACAAGAAATACAATTATTAACTTTTTCTGACATCGGACTGGAGCAAGAAAAAAGTTTCCCCAACGGGGTACTTAGCTTTGAGTAGAAGTAAGTCTTCGGACTGAAGTACGAAAAATTGTCAGGAGTCAGCCGATCGGCACTTGCGAACTGCTTTCACTGCATGGCAAGAAAAAATGGAGAACATGGCATCGGCTGACAGCTTTGTACTCCTGGCGCACTGACGTCAGGGAGCATGGCTGAGCAGCTGACGCCGGACCAAGACTTTGGGATTCTGGCCGACCGAGGACTGCCTGCCGGCAGGGGAGAACCCTACAGTGATGACTGCAACAGTGAAACACGATGAACATCAAGAAAATCTGGAAATATTGGATTTTTTCAGTGGGTGGGGACTCTAAAGCATATACCCTACTTCATGTCATTAATGTACAGAAAAGTGCTTTGGGGAGGGCAAGAGGAGGGAAGAAGTTAACTGCAAGTATTTTTTTTCTTAAATAGTACCAGTTTTGTGGCATGTGATTTTCTTTCCATGTTATAAAGTATTTTTTTAAGTTATTTGTTTAACTGTAATGGGGATTCTAAACAGGTGCTGATGTTCTCTTTTTTTTCTTCTTTCTGTCTCCTTGTTCAGTTTTAAGAAATGTAGGCACTGCAATGTATAAAAATATGCTTGGTTAAAAAGCATGATAAAAGAAAAATGAATGTGCTTTTTCTCATTCTCGCATGGTACAATGACTGGAATAAAGTCCTTAAACTGATTTATTAACATGTTCTAAGACAGAGCAAGTAAAGGAAAAAAAAAACACTGAATATTGAGTTTTTTTCTAGCAAATACATGTAAGCTCAGTAACAATTCTGCAGCTTGTCTTCATGTTTCCATGGAAATAATCTGATCAAGAGAAACTGGCTGCCTGGTTCTCATGTCTCCATGGAGACAATCTGATAAATAAGAAACTGGTTATAGTCTTGTGGAGAGTGACTGGCTTAGGAATAAAAAAGAAGAGAGAAATTGGCAAAGAGATAATGTTCTCTGAAAGCATTCAGGGGTTTTCCCAAAGTAGATAATGTTCTCTAAAAGCATTCAGGGGCTTTCCCAAAGTAGTTAATATTCTCCAAAAACATTCAGGGTTTTCCTAGCTGGGAAAGCTATAAAGATAAGACAAGACAACACCAATCAACATTCAGTAGAAGCACAGGCTTAGCATGCATGACCTTTCTTTTAGGTTAACTTAAGTCTGAGTGTGGCTGTCAGTTTGGGACTTCTGTTCCTATCAGGAGGGTAAAACTAATATTTGAAAGTGTACATAGTCTCATGTGGTAGTATTAAGTTAATAGGTTTTTGGAGTGGGTTTTTTTTGTTTGTTTGAGGGCTTTCAATACAACAAAAAGTGTTACACGATGTGATACAGGCTCAAATGTATATGGCAAGAAACAACTGCATAAAAGTTCAACCTGCCAAACAGTGTATGCGTGTAACACAAAAGCTGGAACTAGACATTTAACAAAAAAGTTGTTGTACATAAAAGGTGGGAATAGTAACTTTTTAATACAGTGATGCTTTCTTTAATGTCTTTAAATGTAAATGGCCTCAGAGAAATACAAACAAGAAAGAGTACTGAACTATATTAAAAAATGTAGAGTGCAAACAGGCACATTACAGGAGATGCACTTTGAAAGAACTGAACATGTGAATTTGATAAAGAAAGGTTTTCAGGATGGTTATTCCGTGGAATACCTGGGACAAAGGAAAAGAAGAGTACTTATACTGACTGCAAGAGGAGCTCCAATAGTGAAAGAAGATATAAAAGATAGTAATGGTAGATTAGTAGTGTTAAGGGGCTACTGCTAAGGGAGGAGGATTACACTGGCATGTATATACATTCTACCTAAAACTGCTATAATGCAGCTTAAGAAAATTCTGAGAGAAATCATCAGTTTTTAGCAAGGAATATTTCTTACTGGTGGGAAATGAAACTTGATTTGCAGCAGTGAAGATGGGTTGGGGGGCAGAAGGGAAAATATAACAAAGGGGGGTAGATTTTTGAAGAAATTTATGAAAATATTTGACATGGAAGACATAAATTTAATAATAGGACTTCTGAGTGAATTTACATATTATTTCCCCAAGATATAAAAACTGGGCTAGGCTAGACAGAATTTACATTTCATAGGAACATGTGCATTTAATTGAAGGTCTTGATACCCACCCAATAACTATTTCACATCAACGGCCAATAATAGCTAAAATAAAAACACAGGGTAATGAAATAAAAATGAGACAATGGCACTTTCCCACCTATCTGCTGAAAACAGAGGAATTTAAGGAATGGGTAGTGGAGATTATTCAGGAGTTATTAGAGAGGATAGAAATTTCTTCTGAAAATATAGCTAGGAAGTGGGATAAAATTAAGGTTGAGTTTAAAAATAAGGTGAAAATAAAAGAAAGGGAGCTATGGTTAAGAAGTTGGAGGGACTGACAAATGTGAAAGTATTGCAGAACAGGGGGAAATCTCACAGAAGAAGAGAAAAAACTGCAAAATGCTAGGCAGAAAATAAGGGGTTACCTCGATAACATACACAAACTTAGAAAGATTGCTGTTAAGCAACTTTTTGAAAATAACACTACAGCACAAAAACATTTAGTACAAAGACTCAGGCAACAGAAAGTGCTGTCAACCAAACTTAGCGACCCTATAACAAAAAAGGTAACAGATCCTGTAGAGGTATTAGAAGCATTTTGCAAATTCTATGAGAGTCTCTATAAAGCAGAGAAATATGCAAATCAAAAGATACAAATGGAAATGTCTATGGAAGAATTAAATATGCTACGGTTAGAGGTAGATAAGGCTCAATTACTAACACTTAGGATAGGAGGAGAGGAGATAAAAATTGTGATGTATAACCAATCTATAGGAAAGTCCCCAAGAATAGATAGTATTCCTGTGGAAATTTGGAAGCTGGGAGGAAAAAAACTGAAATATCAGGAAGGTTTTGTTTAATAATATCTTAAGAGATGAAGTACCACCATCCTGGAAAAAAGCAGTGGCATCTATAATACCTAAAGAGGGTAAGGATGCATCAGATTCAGCTTCATACAGTGCCATTTCAATACTAAACCAAGATTATAAGTGTTCATGTCTATAACGGCTAAAAGAATGGCAAAAGTAATGCCAAAACTGATAAGATATGGATCAATGTATTGTGGAGGGAATGCAAACATTTGACAACATTAACAGAACATTGATGATCTAGAGGGAAGCAGAATGCAAGAAAATATCATAGTTGTTGGTGGGTCTTGATGCAGAGAAAGCATATGACAGAGTAAGCTGAGAGTTTATGAGCAGGGCAATGGAAGCATTTGCATTTTATGAAGAAATTATAAGGTTGATTAGGAGAATATATGAAGGATCGGAGGTGAAAATTAAAGTGGGTGGGATCCTCTCTGATAACTTCTGCTTGAGCAGAGGGACCAGCAGGGGTGTCCTCTTTCTCCTTTATTATTTGCATTATACCTAGAACCACTGGCAGAGAAAATAAGGGACTCAGAAATTCAAAGATATGATTGGTATGGTAGTCAAGAGAAGCTGGCTTTACTTGCAGATATTATTATTTTATAATTGACATAACCAGAAAAAGACATTACAGTGTTGTGGAACATTTTGAGACAGTTTCAGATCTTCACAGAACACAAAATCAATGAAGCTAAAGCAAAGGCAATAGCAGTAAATTATGTACCCACACATGAACTGGTTCAGAAATACCCATATTTATGGGGACATGATAAAAGAAAATATTTAGGAGTATGGATTAAAAATGATTCTAGTGAAGCAGCTAAGGATATGTGGGAACAGACTAAACAAAAGATAATACAAAAATTGAGAAAACTGAAGCTTTGTTATATGGATATGGATAGTAAGGTACAAGCGGTTAAAACATTTTTAGTCCCTTCAGTCTTATACACAGGTCAGCCATATTTTTATTAATGAGAGGAGAAGTTGTACATAGAAATTAATAAAGAGCTGCAGGACTTTATCTGGGAGGGAAGACGGCAAGAGTCAAGTGGGATAAGCTGATTCTTCCAGTAGAACAGGACGGATTGGGACTATCCAATTTGAAGGGGTATTCAGAGCTACACAGTTAAGACTCCTATACATAGCACAAGCAGAAAACTATAATTCGAAGTGGAAAAGGATGATTATGAAACACAGGAGAAGCTCAAGAAACAAGGAGAGACTGACTTTGGATGCAGGCCTTTAAGGAGAATAACAATAATCATGCTGAATATTATATCAATAAAGTAGTAGAAAGTATTCTAAGAACTAAACCAACACAAGAATGGAAAAATGAGATTCTGCCAATAGGGATGACTGCAATTAGGGATACACACAATAGGCAAGAGGGGGCTGAATTTATTGGAGAAAACTGGCAAAGAAACCAAGGTATTGGGAGCAAATAACTAGAGAGGGAAATATGATAGAATGGGAAGACGCCAAGAATTTATTGGACTGCAGGTTAGAGATTGGCTTCCCTAACAAGGACTGATATTGAGAGTATAGGAAAACAAAGAAACAGGGAGTCCTAAATGACAGACCAGCACTGGTAGAGCTTTTAATAGAATCTAGAACAGAAGCTGCCATTAAAAAAGGAATATTTAGTACAGCATATAAAATATTGCACAATAACTATAAGAATCAATCAGAGGAGGTTAGAAAAGATTGGGAAGAGAGATTGGATAAGCAAATCACAAAGAAATAAAGGGAGGATATTATGTATGTCTCATAGATATGCAACAAAATCTAGATGATTTAGGATTTCTGCTGAAAATGTTTACATAGATATTTCTATACCCAAAGTAGACTCCAGAGAATTTTTCCTCATGTAGAAAGTAAATGTTGGAAATATGAAGGGGAAGAAAGAGGTAACTGGTAACATATTTTCTGGAAGTGCAGTGAACTGGTGGACTTTAAGGATTTCCTGTGGGATGGACTGTCGGAGATGCTGAGTGGGCAGATTTGTCTGACGAGGGAGATGATTTTTTTGAGCTATGATAAAGAATCAGAATTTCCTAGACATGGTAAGGTCTTCCTGTGTCTAATAATGGTGGCTGCCAAAAAAGCAATTACTGGAAAATGGAAATCAAAATCTAAAACAATTACACCAGAAGCAGTGAATATAGTAACATAGATAAAATAACTGGAACTGAGATCTTTGGAAAAGGGTAGGAGCAAACTACATAGGAAAAATGGGAGTTATGGGACAACACATACAAGGGAGGAATGAGGTCTAAAAAGGTGGCAGGACTTAAATGAGCTACATAACGTCTGAGTAAGAAAGATTGGGTAGATACTAAGTGATGTATAATGTTTGCAACTGGGAATGTGTTAATATGGTTTGTGATGTAAAATGCTTGCCAACTACGATTGCGTCGGTGTGGTTTGTTTTCATATATGTAAATGTATGACAGCCTATGTAGTAAGTGATGGTTTAATAAAAATGTTTCTTGTTTTAAAAAGGTCAGGGATTGAATAATTTATGCAACATTGCTTAGGTTATATGATATATAGCAAGACATGTGAAGTATAAAGTTTATGTTAATATAATTTGATTACTTTTATATCAATGTAAATTTGCCTATGTGACAAGTGATAATTCAATAAAGGTGTTTGAAAAAAAAGGCTTTCAATTAAATGCACATGTTCCAGTGAAATGTAAACGCTGTCTAGCCTATCCCAGTTTTTCTATCTTGGGTAATAATACGTGAATTCACTCCGAACTGCTAGTACTGAATTCACATCTTCCATGTACTTTTTTTCATAAATTCCTTTAAAAATCTACCCTCCTTTGTTATTCTGGACCTCCAGAGAAATCTTCACTGCTGCAAATCAAATTGCAGTCATCACCTATAAGTAATGCTCTTGCTGAAACCGATTATCTCTCCCAGAATTTTGTTATGTTCCATTATAGCAGTTTTAGGTAGAATTACTAATACTTAAATTTTAGTATTTTTATACATTGATTCACATTAAAATTAATTAAATTAAAATTGTATTCTTCCCATTAGCTGCCATAAATATCATGCTCTATTGAACTGAACGCTTTATTTATATCTGCCACTATTAATTTTGTTTCGGTTTGCCCCTTCTTAATATCATCTATTATTTCCCTAATTATCATTAGTACTTCTAGAATTCCTTTTCATCTAACCCTATGGCTTCTTTTATTACATAATGCAATTTATCTTCTAATCTTTTCTGAATTACTTTTATGAATAATTTATAGCCACAGCTCTTAAACACTTCTTTCGTTTTTTCCCGGTTAGGGGTCGCTACAGCGGATCACCTGTCTGCTGATGACTGGCAGTGGAGTTTTATGGTATCTAGTTGCCAGCCTGGTGCCCAACCTTTCACAGAAGGCACGCACACGTACGCACTCATGCCTAGGGCCAAGTCAGAGTGTCCAATCCACCTACAGCTATAGGTCTCTAATTTATAACGTCATTCTTCGTTCATTTCTTTATAATTTATCCCATCACTTAACCACTCATTATATACTTTTATTAATATTTCTTTTTTGCCGAAACATTAATTTGGCATACATTTGATATCCTATACCATCCAATCCAGCTGCTGTATTTACATCTGTACCTTTTTTACCGTATCCATTTCTGCTATTGTAATTTGCAATTCCAATTCTTTATTTCTTCTTTAAACTGTTTTAACTTCCACAGACTTTTTCTTTGTAATCCTCTTTCTTTTACCATCTGTTTTACAGATGTAACCATAATATCCATTATTTTAGATTGCTCTTTTACAATTTTCCCATTATTATTTTTCATTTCTCTCTTCATGCTACAATCTTCTTTTACTTTAGTACTAAACTATGGTGATACCTCTTCCTTCTTTCCCTACAACAAATATATTTGCTTATGTAATAACTCTAATTTTCTCTTGATTTTTGATACTTTTTTCTTTCTTAAAATAATAGCTTTCATTCCTGTTTAGACTACTTAAAACATATTTCTGAATTTGTCCATATTCCTTATCTTTTAGATTTCTCTCATTCTCCCACATGAAATACTTCTTATACTTGTCTTTAAATATTATCCACCATTCTGACCAATTCTTGCAGAAATGTCACACTGCTAAATGATCTTTCCATAACTTTATCATATCTTGATTATTGCTATTCCAATCCTTTTTAATTCTTTTAAATACTTTTCCCTCTTTCGGCTTTTCCCGGTTAGGGGGTTGCCACAGCAGAACTCCGGTCCGCTAATGATTGGCAGTGGATTTTATGGTGCCGAGTTGCCAGCCCGATGCCCAACCTTCAAAGAAGGAACACCCATTCACGCATGCACCTACCTGCATGTCTTTAAACGTCACTCGCTTGCAGGGAGGACATGCAGACTCCACACAAAAGGCGCTCCAGCCGAGAATCGAACAGGAGAACCTCTTGCTGTGAGGCGACAACGCTAACTGCTGCACCACTGCAGTTTTAACTATATTCTTTAGTTTTATCTATCTCAATCCATACTGCTACATGATCTGAAAAAAAGTCTCTACTACTTGGTCTCTTATAACTTTTATAGCTTTTAACAGAAGAAAATAACCTCTCTGTTTAAAATCTCCTTCTCCAATATGTATTCTTACTTAAATTCTATAATTTTAGAGTTCCACATTTTCTCTTTTCCATTGCTTTATCTACATTTTGCTTATTTCTCAAGCTACAATTAAAATCTCCTGTTACTATGTCTATATTCACTATGACATAATTTAAAATATCCAAGAATAATTTATTTTTCTTTATATAACACATATGCATACATTGCTATTAATCTGCATACTTTTCCTTCCTATCTAAAGTCCAGTACCATCAATCTTCCTAATCTAACTAAAGTATAATCTAAAATTTTTATTCCTTTTCTATACAATGTAGCAATCCCCAAGCAATGCCCGCATCCAAGTTCCATATTATACCACCTGGCCATAATACCTCTGTTTTGTTCCCTTTTTCTTGATTTAAAATCCTAATATCTTCTAATATTATCAAATCCACATCACACCTCTTACTCCATTCTATTACTCCAATAATCCTAACTATATTCTTAATACTACTAATATTAATGGATAGAATTCTAAGATTATCCACTGCTGTTCTTCTAGTCTACTAAAAATTATTTTAATTGTCCATTTCCTTTGTTTTTAACTTTCATTCCTGGAATTTTCTTTTCCTGTCTTGAACTCTTTTCCCAATTGTACTTTCCTTTTTAACTACTTTTCAATTTATATACTTTTCATCACTGATTGCTGTTCCACTCTCCCTCTCCCCTTCCTCTTTTTGTATATTATCCAAACTCTCTTCTTGACTGATATCACTACTTTCTCTTGTCTCTTTTTGTTACTGTTCAACTTCACAAACTGTCTTTACTTCTCATAATCCATCCATACATGTCCCGTTTGCTTGAATTTATAACACATTTCTTTCATTTTTTTTGCATTATGGCAAGTTTCCCCACATAAATAACATACTTTTTATAGCAATTACTTGCAAAATGTCCCTCATTCCCATAGAAAAAAAAACAAGCTATTGGTTGTCCCCAATACTTAACAGCAGCTCTGTGTCCATCAGTATTAATTACACTTGGAATATAATAAATCCAATAATCAGATATAGAAAGAGGCAACCACCAGGCATTGAATAAATCAGTCTTCCAAGTAAAACAGTCTTTTAATTTAGTGCACAAAGGTGAGCGCTTTCACAAACCGCTTCATCAGACCATAAACATTTCTAACTGCAGAAACATTTCCTTATATATTCATCACATGACACAAATGTAATTATTCAATTATCAATTAAAAATATATAGCATATTGTATACAACTATCTAAATTACATTAAAATCATTTAGTTACTAGTATGGATCTACTTATATTAGCAACAGCAGATACATAAATGTGTAAATATATATTCTAAAATAGTCTAGTATAAAAATAACTGTAAATAAATACATAGAAGCATTCTATAGCAGTGATTCACTGTACATATAAAATACAACATTACTAAATGTCTGCTATTAAAGATAAAGAACACGATGGCAGAAATAGAAGTACAAATAAGAAATGTGCACTGAAAAATATTAGTGTAAGTATATATAAAGGGATGAAATATATCAATACAGTGGCAAATCTGTTATCTAGTAATTAGGCCTCTGGATCTCAAGATGGGTTTAAGTGAGGCCCTCTCATTAAGGCCTCTACCTTTGTCTGCCCTCATTCTCAATATCCAGTTTATTTCCTTTTTCTCTGTGCCATTCCTTATGTTTCCTTCCCTTACTCTTGGTACCACTATGTATACGACCATGAAGCGAAAAGTATGCTCATGGCCATTAGCCAATGTGTGTTTAGCTAAAGCGTTATTTACATAACCGACCCTAATAGCATATAGGTGTTCTCTCATTCTATTATGGAAAACCCTATTGGTTTTGCCGACAAAGAAAGAGGAGCATACTTGACAAAAGTACAGTTTTGTACCTACCATAAATGTAGATGTTCGAGTGCTCATACAGCTGCAGTCATTACAGATGGGTTATCCTGCCGTCAGGCGGGTCCTCTGTCGGCCGAATTCCAAAGTCTAGATCCGGCGTCGGTTGTTGTCGCTTTTTCCCTGACGTCAGTGCGACAGGGGTATAAAAGAGGCAGCCGACGCCATCTTCTTCAGTTTTTCTTGCCCCAGATGTCAGGTGCCCCCAGAAGGAAGGCAAAACATAAATTTATGTAATCATGCAATATAGAATAATCAAAAAACATTAGTTGCAAGCAAATACACCATAAAAGAATACCCCAATAGGTTGTAGGAGAAGGTGTTTGTCATAAGGCCTGTCCTAAGAGGGGACGGAGGGGGGGTAACCTGGACTGCAGCTGTATGAGCACTCTAACATCTACATTTATGGTAGGTACAAAACTGTACTATGTTCATCATGCATACAGCTGCAGTCATTACAGATGGGAAGAATCCCAAAGCTAAGTAGGGGTGGCAGGCACTAAGTGGAACTAGGAGGAGCAAGGATGCCCTGCAAGACTGCTGTGGCAAATCCTGCTCTAGATTTAGAGTATAGTGGAAGGTGATAGTGCTTGGAGAAAGTGTGCACTGAACTCCAAGTGGCTGCTTCCAAGATGTCCTTGGTAGGGACCCCCCTGAGGAAAGCTGCAGAGGTAGCTGTGGCCCTGGTGGAGTGGGATCTGATGCATGTAGGCACAGTTTTTCCATGAAATGAGTAACAAAAGCGTATGCAGTGGGCTATCCATTTTGAGATTGTCTGTTTGGAAATAGCCTTTCCTTGAGCACTTGTAGCATAGGACACAAAGAGTTGCTCGGATTTCCTGAATGGCTTTGTCCTGTCCAAATAATAACAAAGTTGTCTGTGAATGTCCAAGGAATGTAGTAGTCTTTCCTCTTTGTTTTGTGGGTTAGGATAAAAGGTAGGTAAGTGGATAGTCTGATTCAAAGCTACACTGGATACTACCTTTGGCATAAAGGTAGGGTTGGTTCGTAAGGAAACTCTGTCCTGATGGAAAATGATGAAAGGTTGCACAGCCATGAGGGCCTGTAGCTCCGAAACCCTGCGTGCTGAGGTGATAGCCAGAAGGAAGGCTGTTTTCCATGACAAGTACTGTAGTTCTGTTGAAGAAGCTGGTTCGAAGGGAGGAAGGGTCAGCTTTTCCAATACGAAGTTGAGGTCCCAAGCTGGGACTGGTGGTTTCCTTGGGGGTTTTATATTCTTTGCCCCTCTGAGGAACTGCCTTAAGAGAGGATGAGAGAATAAAGGAGGATCTGTGTTGTATTGTGCAGAAATGGCTGAAGCATGGATTTTGATGGAGGAGAAGGAAAGTCCACTGTTTAACATCTCAGCTAGGTAATGTAAAATTTGAGGTAAATTTATTACCCAAGTATTCTGGCCCTTTTCTTGATTCCAGGCACAAAATCGTTTCCATTTGGCGGAGTAGGCTTTTCTAGTAGAAGGTCTTCTAGCCTCCAAGATGACATCCTGCACCTCCTTGGAGAGGAGGGTCTGTTGGGAAATCAAGGAATTCTCCATGCAGCTAGATTTAGGGTTTTGAGCTGGCTGTGAAGGGTTTTGTAGTTGTGCTGGGACAACAGATGAGGGACTAGAGGTGTGTCAGGCTCTTCAGGAGCGGATACCAGTGTTGTCTTGGCCAGTCTGGAGCAATGAGAATCATTTTCGGCCTCTCTGCTCTGGCTTTTAATAGGACTTTGGGCAGCAGAGGAAGAGGCGGAAAGGCATAGACTGTCAACGTTGTCCAATTGAAAGAAAGTGCGTCCACTTTCCAGGCCTGTGGATGATAGGTCCTTGAACAAAATTTTTTCAACTGTTAATTTCTGTGGGTAGCAAAGAGATCTATGTCTGGCTGTCCCCATGCCTGAGTTATCTTTGTGAAAACTTGAGGATGCAACTTCCATTCGTGTGGAACTGTCATATTTCTGCTTAGGCTGTCTGCCAGTGTGTTTCCTTCCCTGGCAGGAACTGTGCCTGTAGTTGAATTTGTAATTCCAGTGCTGTGTTCCATAGGGTCATGGCTTGCCTGCACAGGGGGTATGAATGAGTTCCCCCCTGTTTGTTTATGTACCACATCACTGTGGTGTTGTCTGTCCTTATCAATAGCTGGCCTGGAAGCAGTAGGTCTTTGAAGGTCATAATAGCGTTTTGCACGGCTAGCATTTCCTTTTGGTTGATGTGTAGGTGCTTCTCTTTTTGGGACCATTTTCCCTGAATGCACTGATCTGTTATGTGTGCTCCCCAGGCGTAGTCTGAGGCGTCTGTTGTGATGATTTGAGTTGCTTGAGGTACACAGAAAGGGAGACCTGTGTTTCTTTGGCATGCTTGAGCCCACCACAGAAATTCCTTTTGAAGGCATGGAATTAGTGGTATAATTGTTTCCAAGCTGTGGCTGTGTTGACACCATAAGTTTTTTAGGTACCATTGAAGTTTCCTCATATGCAGCTTTGCACATGGGATTAGTAGGATGCAAGATGCCATGAATCCCAGAGCCTGCAGGACTTTCCTTGTAGTCAGCCTGGTGAAGGTTGCCATTTTGCTGAAGTATTGAGACAGTTGCCCTTGTTTGTTTGGCATGAGGTAGGCCATCTGGGTGGTTGTATTCAAGCTGGCACCCAGGAAAATAATTTGTTGAGAGGGTATTAGTTTTGATTTATTTTTGTTGACTGTGTATCCCAGAAAGTTCAACAGTTTTATTACAAACGCCAGGTGTTTCAGTAGTATGTCCTTGCTGTCCGCTTGGATCAGGCAGTCGTCCAGATATGGGTAGATTTGTATTCCTTGTAGTCTGCAGAAGGCTATTACTGATGCCAGGCATTTCGTAAACACTCTGGGCACAGTAGGTAAGCCAAAGGGCAATGCAGAGAATTGATAATGGGTTGAACCTGCAAGAAATCTGAGGTATCTTCTGCAATCTTGTCTGATAGGGACATGCAGGTATGCCTCCTTGAGGTCCAATGTTACCAGCCAAGACTCCTTGCCCAGCATGGGAAGAAGCTGCTGTAATGTGAGCATCTTGAATTTTGGTACCTGTAGATATGTGTTTAGGATGGATAGGTCTAAGATAGGTCTCCAATCTTTGTCTTTCCTTGGTACCAGGAATAGTATGGAATAAAACCCTTGACCTTGCTCTTTTGCAGGTACCTCTTGAATCGCTTTCATGTCCATGAGAGCTGAAATTTGTTTTCGTGCCTCTGCCCTTTGATTTTGTGGCAGGTTTGGCATGCCTCTCATTTTTGGAAGGGTGTGAAAGTGGAACCTGTAGCCTCTGTCTATAATGTCCAGAATCCATTTGTCTTTTGTAACAATATGCCAATTTTTTGAGAATAATGCCAGTTTTCCGCCCAAAGGTGCTGCCATTAAAGCTTTGCTTGGCAGGTATAGGGGGAAGTCATTGTGTCTGTTTTCTAAATGACTGTGATCTATCTTCTCCACCTCTTGGAGTTGGTGCTTGCCACTGTCTGGCTCTGAAAGATCCTTGAGGTTGCCCTCTACCCCTTGGGTGTCTGTATCTGCCCCTTTGAGGTCTGTCCGTGGCTGGAAAGGACCAATTTTATGAAGGCCAGTTTCTGCTGAAACATGGAGGTTGTACCTGCAGGAAATCTTTCACTGTTTGCATTGATTTCGCTTTTTCCTCCATTTTCTTTAGTACCTCCTCAGCTTTAACACCAAACAATACATCTTTTTGAAGAGGTGCATCTAATAATTTAGCTTTGACATGATCTGGTAAGGCTTGCTTTTTGAGCCAAGCATGCCTACGTATAACAGACCCCGTAACAGCAGCTCTACATGAGGCCTCTAAAGCATCAAAACCACACTGCAAGGTATGTTTACCCACTTGCTCTGCACCATGCAACAAATCCTGCAACTCTTTTAAATCTGGTTGTTCTGGTTGTGTCATTTTGCTTTTCAACTGAGATAACAAAAACTGTTGATACTTTAACATATAGAACTGACAGTTTAATGCCCTCATGGTTAAAGTGGCCGAGGTGTACACCTTTTTCCCCCACCTTTCTAAAGCTCTGGAATCTCTCTGAAGGTAATGGGTTTTAGCTGTAGAGGCCTTAATTCCCTTGGGACCCTGTGAAATGGTTTCTGGGTCAGCAGTATGGCTTTTGTATAGGAACTGGTGAGAATCAGGAACCCGGTAATACCTGTCTGGTTTAACAGGGGCTGGAGGCAAAGAATCTGGATTAAGGCTGGCTTCTGTGTACACATCATCCAATATATCTAAAACAGGAGGGATAGCCAGGGGCCTATGCTGGGGGAGCAAAAGAAAATCCCCGAGCCTTTTCTTGGAATCTGAGTAATCTTTGCCTTCCCAGTGAAAGTGTTCCCTCAATGTATGTAAGGTTTCCCCAAAAGAGTAGTCCTCAGGGGGGGAGACCGAGGGAATAGACTCCTCTGCATCAGAGTCTTCGAAAGGAGAATAGGCATAATCCTGGTCCTCAGAATGTTCAGAGGTAATAGAGGCTTGATCTGAGGAGGGGTAATCTTCCTCTAATCTGGGCCTTTTGTCAGAGGGGGGTTGAGAACCCCTGATAAGAGTAATCAAATCCTCAGCCATTTTGAGCATCTGTTTTTTAGGCATGGGGCCTTGAGAGGGTGTCTGCTCTAGATTTAGTGAAAGCTTTAATAGAAAAGGAGGAAGGCCTGAAGACACCTTGAGAAATGGCAGGCCTGTCTAAACTCTGAGTTTCCCCGCCAAGAGTGGCGTCGGTATCTGCAGTAGAAATGGGGACTGAGGAGCCTGCGACCTCGGGTACTGAAGACACCGGTAATGTAGTGTCATCGGTACTCAGGGGCTGCGTAGGCGCCTCGCTGAGAACCGGTAGTCGGCCTTAGCGTGGTATCAGTAGTCGGTGCGGACCTCGTATGTCGGTCCTTATCTTTGCGTCTTTTACTCAAAACTGGAGTCGGAGTATCCGACGACATAATATAATTACATTTTTTACCAAAATAGTGAAGGGCGAACTCCACCCGGCGCTTAATAGTGCGCTTGTTGAATCTAGCACAAAAACGGCAGGTCAAGACGTCGTGGTCTGGGCCTAAGCAAGGTATACAGAAAGAGTGGAAATCCTTATGCGGTAATTGCTTCCCACATGAAATGCAATTATTAACTTTGTCTGACATCGGTCTGAGGCAAGAAAAGTTTCCCCAACGGGGTGCTTAGCTTTCAAGAAGACTTTGGCTGAAATATTTTCGTAAATCTCAGGAGCTGGCCGACCGGCACTTGCGAACTGCGAACTGCTTCTGCTTCGGGCACTGCGCGGCAAGAAAGACTGAAGAAGATGGCGTCAGCTGCCTCTTTTATACCCCTGTCACACTGACGTCAGGGAAGAAGCGACGACAACCGACGCCGAACCTAGACTTTGGAATTCGGCTGACCGAGGACCCGCCTGACGGCAGGATAACCCATCTGTAATGACTGCAGCTGTATGCACGATGAACATCAGCAAGATAGACTACATGAAGGGTGCTGCAATCAGCTGACACTCTGAGGCGAAAGCCTAACTAATAAATTCATGACGTGTATGAGAAGCGACATGAATCCCCTGCTACACTATGAAGCCGGCAACAGTGATTCTGCGGCATCTGCGAGCACGGACGATTTAGAGCAGCTACGAATAGCTATGGAAAAGTTAGAAGCAGATTCCTTCAAATTCAAACGCCTCTCTACGCAGCGACAGCATTTTGAAGTATGCCTCAACAGAGGCATAATACCAAGAGGGATACGGGTATTAAAGATGCCCACCTACTGAGAACAATACCCAGAACTCCTTACCAGGTGGCAACAATTAAATATAGAGGTGAGCATGAATTATATATGACTGTTGTTAGAATTCTTTAAACCAGAAGAAGAAAGCTTGAGAAATTCTATAATAGATCAACAGCAAATTCTCTATACTCGCTTTCCTACAGTTATTGTTGACCGTGCATTATCTAGTGTACTAGATGGCATTTTAGTATATGAGAGGCATTTATTACAACAGAAATGCAGTAAATTAGATAGGGATACACAGGATTTCAGAAAGGAGCATGTCTTTACCTGGCTGAGACTAGGCCAAGCTAAGAGACAAACTCCTGTCAACGCCAGTAGAGAAGTTATAACCTTGGCATCCCCTAATATTAACAAAACTAATTAACTAAAAAAGAATTAATATGAATAACAGTAACAGGCATGATACGAATACCAACTTAATTACTAATGACTTTAATATCCTAGGAAGTAACAATGGGAATTCAAACATGCCTATAGTACCCAATGTACCGAATATAAACTCACAAACAGTGACAATGCAACAGCCTGCTTTGGCATAGACAGAACAACCGAGTAAATCAAGTGACAACAGCAATGTTAATAATGATTTTAATCAACCTGTAGTAAGACCGAAAACAAATGCAACAGTGAGTGCAACACAGAGATTTAACATGAGCAATGGTCAAAATAACTATATGGATTTTCGTCAATTCCCCCTTCCCATACCTGTGGACAAAGGGGCAAGGAGAGACCGCTCTGCCAGTTGAGGACGGCAGAAGCGGAAGCTCTCAGAGAGGGAATCGAACCAAACCCTCAAAAAGATGTGGAATCAGACGAAAATTGCTTAGTTTGGAATATTTCACACAGAAACCTAGATGTTGATGAATTAAATGTATTAAATAAGGGTTTGAATTTTATTCCCACCAAATGTAATAGACAAAGATGTTTTAACTGATCTTAAGATATTTACAAGAAATGTTATGTTGAAATATCAGTTCAGAAATATTGAAAACGAATACAACTATCCTTTTAAAAAAAACAAGTGAATATACACCCAACAACCACCCTTTTAAAGCATTTTATAATATAGTCGAAGATGATCTATATAATATGTATAATGAAGGCAAATTAAACCATACATGTAAGAAAAATAGATATAACTTAAATTTAAGTGAGAGAAAGGCATTAGAAAGATTACAACGTGATGATACACTAGTCTTCAGGCCTGCAGATAAAGGTGGACCCCTTGTTGTTATGAATAGAGCGAGCTATTACGAGGCTATGCTGGATATGCTTAATGATACCACATATTATAGCATCATTAATAAAGAGAGAGTTGATACCACCAAATACACCATATTTAAAACGGTAGTTGATTTGGTAGATAGTCAAATTATAACCAGTGAATTAGCCAAATTTCTTGAAGTAGAGTATCCTATGATCCCTATCATTCAAGGTATACCAAAAATTCACAAGGATGGCACAAATCCCCCCATGAGACCCACTGTCTCTGGAAGGGGATGGTGCACCGAGCCTTTCTCTTTGTATGTGGAAAAGCAACTCCAACCAATATTAGATAAGAATACAACTCCAACCAATATTAGATAAGAATAACATTATTCATAAAGATACGAAACAATTTTTATCTGATTTATATGCCTTTACTAGTAAATCCGAGATGAAAGCAGATATGCTCTTTGTGACACTTGACGTACAGTCATTGTTTACGATAATTCCAAATGACATAGGCATAGCATCCATCAAAAACTATCTCACCAAATATAGTGAGTATAACGAAGAAAAGATAGATCTTATTTGCCTATTTTTAGAGATCATACTCAACAATGTCTTCATCTTTGATAAGACAATATATATTCAACGAGATGGCGTGGCTATGGGCACTTTATGTGCCAATAGCTACGCCAACATGTTTCTGGCTTTATGGGAGGAGGAAGAGCTGTTTCCCAATGTATGGTATAGGAAACAAATCCCCTTTTATCGCCATTTTTTCGACTATGTTTTTTTCCTCTGGGACGGTAGCATGGATGAATTGAGAAAGTGTATATTACAAATGAATAATATGACCACATACATCAAATTTACATCCAATTTTTCACATATGAAAATAGAATTCTTGGATGTATATGTAGAGAGAATGATGGATACTTACATTAACACTGGTGTTTACAGGAAAAAATGCTATAGAAATACACTTCTTCACAGACGCAGCATGCATCCTCAATACATATTTAGTAACATTATTAAAGGGCAAGGTATGAGGATATCACATCTTAATGCAACAGAAGACGGCTATAAACAAGAGATTAATGCCTCTAAGGAAAGGTTATCTAAACGTGGTTACAACTACTCAGAGATAGAAAATGGTTTACAGAGTATAGATCTTTTAAGAGAAAATAGAGCTGCACCATATCACTCTGAATGTACTGATATTTATAACAAGCAAAACAGTAGAAATCTAGGACTGAAGATACCCATGTTCTACACTACAGATAATAAGGACATAATAGATGTTATTAATTATCATTGGCGTACTCTAACCACAGATATGGAGATAAGAAATATTGTTGGGGATAGGCCCAAGTTTCAATACAAAAACAAACCCAATCTCAAAAGACTGTTTTGTTATTCCTCTGAGGAGCATAACACTACTAACCATGCAGGGACTAATCCCTGTGGAAAATGTAATTTTTGCTCTTACATTAATATAGGTGATAGCTTTATACATCCAGATACAGGTCAGCTCTCTAAATTCAGAGTGTTTGCTGATAGCAGCACCCTTCATGTGGTCTATCTTGCTGTTTGTCAAGTATGCTCCTCTTTCTATGTCGGCAAAACCAATAGGGTTTTCCGTAATAGAATGAGAGAACACCTATATGCCATTAGGGTCGGTTATGTAAATAACGCTTTAGCAAAACACACATTGGCTAATGACCATGAGCATACTTTTCGCTTCATGGTCATAGACATAGTGGTACCAAGAATAAGGGAAGGGAAGGAAACATAAGGAATGGCACAGAGAAAAAGGAAATAAACTGGATATTGAGAATGAGGGCAGACAAAGGTAGAGGCCTCAATGAGAGGGCCTCACTTAAACCTATCTTGAGATCCAGAGACCTAATTACTAGATCACAGATTTGCCACTGTATTGATATATTTCATCCCTTTATATATACTTACACTAATATTGTTTTTATCAGTGCGCATTTCTTATTTGTACTTATATTGTTCTTTATCGTTAATATCAGCAACAGACATTTAGTAATGTTGTATTTTATATGTACAGTATGAATCGCTGCTATAGAATGCTTCTATGTATTTATTTACAGTTATTTTTATACTAGATTATTTTAGAATATATATTTACACATTTATGTAGCTGTTGTTGCTAATATAAGTAGATACATACTAGTAACTAAATGATTTTAATGTAATTTAGATAGCTGCATACAATATGCTATATATTTTTAATTTATAACTGAATAATTACATTTGTATCATGTGATGAATATATAAGGAAGTGTCTCTGCAGTTAGAAATTTTTATGGACTGATGAAGCGGTTTGTGAAAGCGCTCACCTTTGTGCACTAAATTAAAAGACAGTTTGTTTTACTTGGAAGACTGGATTATTAAACTCCTGGTGGTTGCCTCTTCCTATATCTGATTATTGGATTTATTACATACATCGTTTTACTTAGTGGAGAGGCATTTACTCCTGTCTGTGTGTTTTCTTTCATCTTTATCATTTTTACACTTGGAATTTGCACAACTTTAACATTCTCCATTTTCAAAAATCACAGGACAGTCCCAAGCACCTGTCCAAAGTCCTCTTTATCAAGAGCTTTTGAAATGTCTTTTACTTCATTACATAAATTCTTTAATAAACATTTTTAGTCTCTCTTTCAGTTTTTGTTTAGAACTGTATATTATTTTTTTTTCTGAGTTTCTCAAAAAAAGTCTGTACAACATAATTGTTTCAAGAATAAAGCTTCTAAAACCTCAGCAGTCTCAAAGAAAATGTCACAGTATGTCTCTTTTTTAATTAGAATGAAAGCTCTTACCTCCTATACCTTTATGCCTAAAGGCGCAACTACCTGGTCCGAAATCTCATACATGTCCAATTCTGCTTCTTCTTTATTTTGTATTCTTACGATATATTTCTTCTTTTCTAATTCTTCCATCATCTTTTCCTCCTTTCCTGGTTCTTTTTGTATACCTACCATCTCTGCAAATTATTTCTTCTGCTTTTCTTCCTTTTTGTTGAACTTCTCCATTATTTTGCCCCATTCCTTTCTTGTCTCCTGCTCTAACAGATTTTCCAGTATATCATGCCACAACCCTCCCAACTGGAGGGTTGTAATTATAATTTCTTCTTTGCCTTTCAACCCCCTTTAAACAACTCTCTCCAGAACATTTCCTCAGAATCCTCCTCCTAATCCCCTTTTTCCCCATATATTGAATAATGTTTTCCTCTTCTGGAACAGACATGGCATTCACCTCAACTCCTTTAGTTGACATCTTTGTGCGCTGTTCTCCCAGCTGTCACTGTGCTAGGAATGGAACGGAAACACTACACTAGTCGACAATACACACCTCAAGTGTCGTAATGGAGTAGGGTTTTTTAATGATATATACATTACATAGTATTCACATATTTACATTTACAAATCTCCATACATTATAAACTTCAATTTAAGCATTCCCTCCCCACTCTTTTATCCACAACCAAAATATTATTTTCTCCAAAATCTTTGTCAAAATCCATTGTATTTAACTTCATTTAGTCTCTCGTTCCATATAGTCCATGCAACAGAAATGATTCTGTCCATTTTCTTCACTTCCTTCTGTTTTTTTGCACCATAATAACCAAATTCTTTACAAAAATTATTAACTCTTTCACATTTCAAAAACATATGCTCAGTAGTCTCAAATGCTCGACATTTATCACATATGCTATCTTGCTTTTTTTTTTGTATGGCACATTTGCCTTAACCATCAATTTTCCAATAGACTATCTCCAAAAAAAGAATTACATTCTTTTTATAGTTGTATCTTTTTATAGTTACATATCATCATGATGTTATTTTTTCTTATCTATTTCTAGATCTTTCCATGGATCAGTGCAATAAAATGCTTTCATAATACTTAAAAACCATTCCTTTACTTTTCTCATATACATTCTTTTTTATTTTCCATAACACAATTGTGATACTTTTTCAATTCTTCATTCACAATGCTTTTTTTTTTTTTTTTTTTTTTAACTTCCATTCATTCCTTCCCACAGTTCTTTGTATTTATAATATAATTTCTATCAAGTTTTTATTTTCCTTCATAATTCCTTTTAATATCTTATATAAAATTAAAGCCTCCTTGGTCTTCTCTCATATACAAAATCACACTAGACTGTATTCAGTCTACAGCCCCATATAAAAAATATAATCATCATTAGTTCCTTTTCATACTTAATAGGAATCATATAGATGTTAGCAACATAAGCAATTTTTCTTTTTACCATGGTGTTCAACAAGTGTGCTTTTTTCTATGTGAAAATCTATATGATTTCCAAAAATTAGTCATATCCTTTACTTCTTTGATACATTATCCCATTGTTGTTGTGTGTATTCATTCCTTCCAAATATTATTCCCAATATATCTATACATTCTTCATTGAACTCAATACGTCCTATCATACCTTCATAACTAAATCCTTTACTTTTCTCTTTATTTACAGTTAAACCATGTTTATAAATGTATACTTTTCATTTACTTTTTCCATCCCTACTTTATTTTTAACAATACAATATCATCCACATAATTATACATTATTGGCAATTGTAGTTCCTTCATCAATTGGTATCCACTGCTACTTGACATTTTATTAATTTCTTTCACTGTTACATTCATAACTAATGAGAAAATTACACTACTAGCTGGGCAGCCCTGCTTTATTCCACATTCTATTTCTTCTCCAATCCAGCCATTTACATTTAGTTTCACATAGTTCCTTTCATAAACAGATTTTATTACTTGTAAAATGTTTTGCTTACATTATTTCCTTGCAACATTCCCCATAGTGATTTATACTGAATATTATCATAGGCTTTCATCATAACCTTCACTTCCACATTTTAATTTATATCAACTATTTTTCATTATCCATAACAACTCTTGACTTCCCTTTCTTTTTCTTCCAAATACATTTGGTCATCATTTTTATCCATTTTTGTAACCTTTTTATTATTCTCATATTTATAATCTGTTATTACCCGTTCGATTCTCGGCTGGAGCCCCTTCTGTGTGGGGTCTGCATGTCCTCCCTGCGGTTGAGTGGCATTCAAAAGACATGCGTGAATGGGGTGCCTTCACTGAAAGTTGGACGTTGGGCTGGCACCTCGGCACCATAAAAACAGACTGCCAATCATTAGTGGACCGGACTTCCGCTGTGGGGACCCCTAACCAGGGAAAGTTGAAAGAAAAGCAACAATATAGGTCTCATTTTTTATCTCCTCTTTATTTCCTTTTTAAATATAAATTTTATAAGTCATGTACACATTTCTCTCTCTAATTCCACTTTCTAACCATTCATTCCTAACTTCTATAAAAATTATTTTTGCCACTCTTTCACTTCTTTATGCATACCATATTTAATTCCATACAATCTTGTTGGAGAATTCATGTTAATATCTTTTACAATTACATTCAATTCTTTCATATTTATTTTTGTTCTAAATACTCATTATCTTCATTACTTAATTTTTCACCTTTATAAATTCTATTCTGATTTATTCTCATATTCTTTGATTATTTCATATATTCCTTCTTGCTGTCCTACTTGCTTACCTTCCTTATTTTTTTAATTCTCTTATTTTTCCTTCTTTCATCATTTTACTCAAATATGGTGCTACCTCTTGTTTCGTTCCTTGTAAACAGTATTTTTTATATAACAAATTAATTTTAATTTGATTCATTTTATATACTTTTCTTTTTCATATAAGGAATTTTTTCTCTACTAAATCTCTAAATGTTTCTTGACTTAATATCTTGTATCTCTCTTTTTATTTTCTTTATACACTCTAAAAACACTTTATTTCTCTTTAAAATTAAGCCACCAAAGAGTCCAATTCTCATAAAAATTCTCTCATATTCATGTGATTTTTCCATAAGTCTATAAGTTCTTTTTTCTCTTCTAAACCTAATTCATGTTCATTAATTCTCTCTATTCCTTTTCCTATATATTTTTCATTTTCCTGTACTTTAACCCATATAGCCACATATTCTGAAAATCCAGCATACTTCATTCCTTTTTATAACCTTTAAACTATCAGATATTAAAAAATAATCAATTTCTGTCCTAATTTCATTCTTTTTGTAGGTCCAGTGATTAATCTCCCATATGCTTAACTTTCCACTTCTCACAATTTCTTTAACCATTTTAACATCACAATTGCTCTTTTTTTCATAAATTACGATTAAAATCACCCACCACCATAATGTTCATATTTACACAAACATATTCAAGAATATTTTTAACCATCCTCTCTCTCTCTTTTTTTGTTATTATTCTATACACATATTTTTCCATCTCAAGTCTATTACCATAATTCTTCTTAGTTCCACTATGGCTACATCTAATATTTTAATGCCTTTTTAATGTAATATACATATGCCTGAGCACGTTTCTTTCCCCATGTTCCAAACTACTGCACTACGCCAAAGTTTTTCAGTTTGCGTTTTTCCTTCCTCTGTTAATAATCTGATATCTTCTAAAACAATAATATGTGGACCTGCTGCAGAACACCATTGTAATACACCTATTCCCCTCAATATTTTCAATACTGTTCACATTTAAAGCTATTTTCGCTTTTAAGGACAGTTAGTATAACAAAATGTTTGCCCCTTTCCTTTCTTTTCTCTAAGCATTATATTTTTGAATTTTCTTTTCCTTTCTCTAACTCTTTTCCCTATTGAATTATTTTTATTTCTTACTGTGTGCCAATCAGCTTCTTCCTCACTTGTCTCCTCCGTTTCTTTTTCATTGTTACTTTCTTTAACTTCATGTATACGTTCTCAGTCACATTAGACAACATAATCTCCTTTAAAAGAAAACTAAAACATCTCACTGATAACCCCAGCTGCACATGCAACACATATCCACAGTCTCCTTAATCTAGCAAAACTGTTTCACGTAGCAAATATACTTATGTATATGTTATGCTGTTACACCATACGAATTATCCCTAATCTTTAGTATCATAGTTCACACATCAGTACAACCATCTTAACACATTTACTCTTCTCTGTCACTTTCTACTTTTAATAATACCATTAAATATATACCACCTATAACCTACTTATTCCCACAACCTAGATATAAGATTATAACTAAATCTGTCTTACCTTTAACTCTCTAATTCTATCTTTCCCTTTTCCTACTCTCCCCCCCCAAAAAAAAATTGAGCTGTATTGTTAAATATTTCTAACTGTATAATTTTCCTACATACTAATGTTCCATTGTTACTGTACTGTGCCTTTTTACAAAATATTTGCTGTTTAGATAATTTTCTGTATTATTTCACTTGCTTTATAATTATAATTTTGTTTCCTTACAAATTCATGTAATGATTTTCTTGTAACTTGGTGCTTTTCTCCCCGGGCCTCCACTGAAAATATGTCTCAAGCCCAGTGGACTTTCCCGGTCAACAAATATCAATAAATAAATAAAGAACACATTTCTCTCTCTCTTTCTCATGTATAACTTCATTTTCTTGCACATCCATTTCACATTCTTGGCATGAATGACCAGTACTGCCACATTTTTTACACTTTAAATCAGATTTTTTTGCATTATGCCCTGTTTTACCACATAAACAACATCATTTTTATCACATTCATTGATTAAATGATCATTTTTCCACAAAAATAACAAGTCTTTAGTTGACCCCTATATTTCACAAAACCCCTATTACCACTGACATTAATAACACTAGGTACATGCACAGCATTATTATTTTCCATTTTCAGTATTACTACACATTCCCCATCCCCCAGTCCACACGTTCCTATCGCAAAATCAATGTTGAGAACGCCAAATACCGGAAGGCCGAACTTGGTAGTTCGAAGGGTGAGAATGTCGAAGCTGCGGAAACCCGAATTCTTTCCCAGGGAAAGAATTTGTTTGGCCATTTCTGTGGCTTCGGCATTTTCGGGCCGGGTCAAGGTAAGTGTATGAACGGGTAGTGACGGACTTTAGGGTTAGGGCGCAGATCAGGTAAGTGTGCAATAGTGACGGACTTTAAGGTTAGGGCCCGAGTCAGGTAAGTGTGTGGCAGTGACGGACTTTAGGGTTAGGGCTGGGTTAAGGATAGTGCATAGATAGTGGTGTATGTTAGGTTTAGTGTAGGTTTTGAAAATGCTTGGTGTGATTGTGTTGTGTGTGTTTTTCGGAAGAGCGAATTTTGTGTTTTGAAGGTTCAATGTTGTTCGAATTCGATCTTCCAAGTTCGAACGTATGGTGTTCGACATTTTGGAAGTTCAATTTCATGATACAGACCCCAGTCCACAGTCCTCTTTCATCATATATTTTTGTAGTGTCCATTACTTCTTTACAAATAGTTTACGAATGTTCTTTCAGTTCTTTTGCTTCAACTTCAGTACTAAACTGGATTCTTCTTTTTTTTTTTTTTTTTGTCTGTAAAAAGCTTGGACCACATATTCTGACCATGGATAAATATTTTTCATTTGTTCATATGCACCCAAAATTGGGACTGCCCAGTCTCAAATTTCACATAAAAAGTCTCTATTAATTAAAATAAATGTTCTTACTTCTTTTACTTTGACACCCAGAGGTGCTAGGACAGAGGAGTCCCAAACCACATACCTGTCCAAACTTTCTTTTTACTGCTCACACGTACTGTATACTTCTTTTTTGTTTATATTTCTTTCTTCTTTGCTCCTTCTCCAACAGTTTGTGCATATGTTTTTGTCTCTGGAATTTTTTCTGACTTTTTCTTCTTCTCCTTTTTCTTCTTCTATTTCTTCCATGATGTCGCTCCATGAAATTGCTGATCCACTTTCTGGCTCACTTTGGTTTACCACTTCTTCTAAATAATCATGCCTCAACACCCCCCCCCCAATTGGGGGGGGGCTGTAATTATGCATTTTTCAGAGGTAACTGTCTCTCCTTCAAACATTCTCCTCTGAATCCATCTCAGTTATGGCTACAATCTCCTTTTCCTCCAATATCACTGTTTTTTCTGCACCCAAAGCATCAGAAAAAAACTTCTGGTAGCAATTCTACCATTTCAACTACATTTTCAGCAAAAGCTGAATCAGCCATGTTTTCTCCCTGTTCCTCTTAGCTGCCTCCTTGCCTGGACAGAAAACAGGAAATCAGGCTGTGTAACACACAAATCCTTCCTCGACAACCAAAAATGAGAGAAGTCCCCCAATGTCCCAGCCAAAATTCCTCTAATAGATATTTCTGTATATAGCCACATCTACATATTCCACTTGCTTTATTTTAGAATACTGGCACTTGTACACACTTGTAAAATTTTCTTGCTTAAATTTATATTTCTGAGTATATTCGTTTAACTGGGTCTGAAAATAGTTCAACAAACAAGGCAAATGTCTTACCACAGCTAAACGTCAAGCAAAGTAAGAACTCCCTCATCAACTATATTATTCTCATGTGTTGTTTACTACATCTATGAAGGCCATATTTCAGGTAAAATAGCCTCCCAAGCTAAGGACAACTGCAAGGCATTCTTCATCTATGTCCAAAGCCTCAAAGGCAATACACAATAATTTGCTGAATTACAAATGGAGACACCTATAGAGCCTGAAGATATAAGAAACCTACTGGCCAATAAATTCACCTCCAATTTTACCTCACTTTCTCCCCCAACATCTCTCAAGAAATATCCCCAAAACAGCTCATCCAACTATCTCTAGAGAAAAGGTCTTCAATGCATTTTCGAAGGCCAAAAATAATGCATTGCTGGGACCTGACAATACTGCAGAAGGGCTCCCTAATAGTATAAAACATGACCTATCTGGGTCATCAAAAGCACTTTTCAATCACAGCCTCCAAGTAGGTTTAGTGCCAAGCAAATGGAGGACTGCAGCTATTATCCCTCAGCACAAGGGCAAGCCATACACAGATCCAAGAAATTACTGATCTATAAGCTTGACTAACCTCATATGTAAGGTCATGGAAAGAATAATCATGGATTTGTTAAATAACGATTTAGGAAACCTTCAGACATTGGATTCAATCTAGGCTGGTTCTGTCAAGGGCAGGTCAAGCCAACTCGGCCTGGTGGACTTCTTTGAAAAGATCACAAAAGCAATGGATGAGGGCAAAATGGTGCATACTGCTTACCTTGACTTGGCAAATGCATTTGACACAAAACCCCACTCAGGCATTGGAGATGAGCTTAAGAAATTAGATATAGACCCTTACTTCACCTGTTGGATAGGCGAGTCTACTTCCACAAAAAGGCTAGTCAATAGTGGGGGTACTGGGGACACTCATTTTTAGCATCTACTTCTCTGAAGTGAAGGCCAAGGACAAAGGCTTCTGGCTGACCAAATTTGCAGATGACTGCAAACTAGTTACAGTCATACAATCTCCCAAAGATGTAAATATCATCCAAGAAGGCCTGACAGACTAGTAACTGGTGGCAGAGTCACCAGCTAAAACTCAATGCCAAAAAAATGCTAAATAGTATCTTTTGAAAAACAACCAACCCTGGAAATTACTGCATAGACAATACACCTCTAAGAACTGGCCCTGTGGCCACAGATTTGGGAATGCATGTAGAAAGTGACTTGGCCTTTGACTGTCATGTGGCTGCTGTAGAAAGGAAATGAAAGTTATGCACTTACCATAATGATAGATCTGTGTTGTCTGTTTCCATCCTTCCACAACTGATAGGTCTCAGACCTGACCTCGGATCACACGTTGGACGACTTCAGATTCCATAGCTCAGGTACCTTTACTTACCCATAATCCCCTCCATTCCCCAACAATGCTCAGACTGTGTGCCTGCAATGCCATGACAGAGCAATAAGATAAGAAATAAATTAACACAGATTGGCACAGGGCTACAAAGGGAATAGAAAGAATTCTACTCTGGAGCTCAAAGAGCTTGACGTCCTTCATAAATGGCAAACCATACCTTAATACCAGCAGACCAAAAAAAAAAAAGGAAATTCTTCCACAAAATGGAAGGAGGGAGTTGAGGAAGGACAAACAGACAACACAGATCTAAGGTAACTTCACAACTTTGTATCTGATGTTATTTTTTTCCATCTGTTCTTCAACTAATGGGACAGAGTCCAAGGGTGGTCACATGGAAAAATGTCCCACAGGATGGCAGAACTGAAAGCCAACCTATCTCTAGAAAGAAAATCCAATTTGTAATGGGAAATGAAGGCATGAATTTTTGAACAGATGGTAGCAGCACAAATGTCATCAATTGAGGCCCTAGAAAAGATGACCAGAGAAGTAGAAACTGATCTTGTTGAATGTGCCATAGGCACTTTAGGCAGAGTCAAACCCTTTCTCTTTATAAACATGGGAGGTGTAACTAGTCAACCATCTTGCTTAGACAATCTTTGAAATGCTTTGTCCCGTCTTAGCTTTGGAGAAGGATACAAACAACTCATCCAATTTACTGAAAGGTTTGGTTCAGTGTAGATAGAAATGTAATTTGTCTATGTGCATCCAAAAAATGGAACATGTATTCACTTATTGGAAAATTTCAGAAAGAAAACTGGTAAATTAATGCTTTTATTGAATGAAGTTTGTGTGGCTACTTTAGGCAAAAAAGGGCTGGTGCATAATGATACCCTGTCCTTGTGAAAAATAATATATGGAGGTTGGGAAGACAGGGCTTGGAGTTCCATTACTCTCCTAGGTAAGGTAATGGCAACTAGGAAACTCGTTTTCCAAGTGAGGAATTTTAAGTCCATCTTAGCAGTAGGTTCAAATGGAGTTTGAGTTAAAGCTTGGAGTAAAACAGTCATGTCCCAAGTAGGAGTAGGATCCTTAAAGGACAACAAAGAGATTCTATTATTAAATGTTCAACTTCTCTGTAATTTTTCTCCTTATTTACTGTCTCTGCTATGAATAAACAACATGTAACATCCGCGGTGGTGCAGCGGTAGCACAGCAAGAGGTTCTCCCGTTCGATTCTCGGTTGGAGTGCGGGGAGAGCCTTCTTTGTGGAGTCTGCATGTCCTCCCCACGGTTGGGTGGGCATTCGAAAGACATGCATAAATGGGCGTGCCTTAGTTGAAGGTTGAAGGTTGAACGTCGAGCTGGCACCTCGGCGTTCATCAAAATCTACTGCCAATCATTAGCGGACCGGAGTTCCGCTGTAGCGACCCCTAACTGGGAATAGCCGAAAGACAACAACAACAGCATTTAAAATACTTTAAATCGACTGTTTCTCTCAACTAGAACAGTACCTTACTCTACTGTGGTGGTTTCACTTTCAAAAAACTTTTATCTCCCCCTGGAAAAGCTTGCTGCAGTCTCCAACTCACTGATGTCATCAGGGCCAATTAATACAGGTAGTTTTCTGGCCAATTCTCCAAACTGACATCAGTATGACTGTCCTAAAACCCACCCATGCTGTGATGTCATAGCTCCCTGGTATCTCCCCTACCCATACAGAAAGTAACGGCTAGAACAAGGAAACAGTACACAAGTTAAGTCTCCTGCTGTAAACTGTCAATCACAGCAGGTAACAGCTCAAATTACCCTTAGCACTTTGACAGCTATGGAAGTTAGGTGTAAAGGGGAAGAGGAGATGAGTCAAAGTAGTAGATTCAGGCTTTACAAAAGACTGCAATTTAGCCATTCTAAAAAGCAGCAGCAGTAAAAATCACTTTGAAAGTCTGTTCTGTGGCATTTGCACTGTTTGTGTTTTAAGTAGTCATTGAATGGCATGCAATGTTACTTGAAACTAACTGACTGAAAGACAGCAGTGTATGCATGTAAAATCAATGCAGGGACAGGAGCTTTAGGAAGAAAGAGGCCCGTTTGATATAATTTTTTTTACAGACAAGCTCTGCATTGTAGGATACCTACAGGCAGACTAAACAATCAGAATTACTTCAAGATGCCAGACCCCATGTGGTCAGACTCAGAAATTACGTACAAAAATATTTAAAAACCTGTAAATAGTCCCAGCATGGTGTTAAAATATAGAAAACACCAAACCATGAAGAAATTAACATGTTTTTGAGCCTGTGAGTGCGGTTCTCCTTTAAAGTAGGTCTAAGAAGGAAGGTACCTTTAAAGAAAGCTTTACATAATCTCAACGAAGCTAATTAAGCATGATTCTCTCCCATGTGAAAATTTGAAATTGCCATTAACCGAACCTTGATAGTGCAATAATTAGCTCTGTTGTGGAAAACGGAAGCAAAAAAGTCTAATACTGCTGCAAGCTGAAAAGGGATCTAAATTTTTCTGATAGGCCCAAAATGGAAAATGTTTTCCATGCACGTTTGTAATCTTTCCTAGCGGACAGCATCTGAGAAGAAGTGAGAATGTGCACCACTTGAGAAGAAACCTGGACTAACTAGCCAACAATGGAAATGGATAAACCATGTGGTTTAATTTTAGGGCTTGAATATCCAGATAAGGCATTCTAGATGGATGAAACAGAAGATCTGGAATTGGGGTCCAGCACCCAAGGGGGGGTGTATCAAATGAGCCCACAGAAAGGAAAAACACACCTGATGAGGCCAAAAAGGTGCAATGAGGATGACTGTGATTTGCTTTTGTAATGCTTTCTGCAGAAATTTTGAGATTAGAGGGGGTTTGTGGAAAGACATACATGAGACAGCAGGGTGAATAAAAGAGTCTCTCAGCGACTCCTCCTCAAGGGGGATCAGAGCAAAGAACCTGCTGCATTTGGAATTGTAGGTAGAGGCAAAAAGATTGCAGCATGGTTGGCCCCACTGACAAAAGATTTGTGTTGTCACTACTGGGTTGAAAGATCAATCATGAGGTAACAGAACAGACGTGCTCAACCTGCCTGCTAAGATGCTAGTCTTCACTGGTATATATGCTGCTGTTTACAAAGTAGTTGGAGGATATCGTCCACTGCCACACTATCACTGATTCTCAATACAATGGGTAGAAGTATGGTCTCACTTGTTTGTTGATGCACCAAACTACTGAAATGTCCATCTAGACCACAACCACCTCTAGAGGGAGAACATCCTAAAATGCCTGTAATACTATAAGAACTGCCATCACCTGTTAAGACATTGATGTGAAGACTGGTCTCTGATGGGGACCATGTAACCTGGACCATCTTCCCCATGTAATGCCCCCCACCCAAGTTGGGAACCATCAGTGGTCGTGGTGGCTTTGGAAGTGGAAGAAATAAATGGGAACCCCTGGGAAACTTCTGGAGACTGAATAAACCAAGTTACATGAGCCTTGCAGATGTCTGTTAAGTGAATTCAAAAACTCATGGGTTGGTATCTGAAGGACCACTGAATTGCTAGCATCCAATGTAACACTCTCATGTAATACCTTGGCAAGGGGATCAAGAGAATGGATGCCGTCATTGGCCTCAAAAGTTGTAGAACTAGTCTGGCAGGAGGTGTCTAATGGGAAAGAAGCTGTATGACTTGGTTATGTAATATAAATAACCTGCTCTCTGGTAACATTGCTATCTGAAGAGTTGTGTTCAAGTGGGCTCCTATGAATTCTAGAGTATGCAGGGGAGGGAACTGTGCATTGTCCTGACTTACTGTAATACCTAGGTGGGAACAAAGCTGGAGCAAATAGTTTCTGGCCCGGACAAGAACAGACCTGATAGGTGAAGTATGGAGCCAGTCATCTATATAGGATAACATCAGGAACCCTAGCAGTCTAAGATGACCTGCAAACATTGACCTGCATTTGCTAAACAACCAGCTGGGGGAGGGCTGTGGTGAGACCAAAAGGCATGGCTCTAAATTGAAAGTGTCTGGCTCCCAGCTGGAAGCAAAGAAACCTTCTGGAGTGTCTGTCCCTCTTGATGAGGTAGTACACATCCTGAAGGTCTACTGAGCACATTCAATCATTCTTCCTCAGGAAAGGGAGGACTACAGGTTTATACTATGCAAATGACCACAAGGGTCTTTCCATCTAGCCATGCAACCCAACCCAGTTTTGTCCAACAGTTCCTTGGACATCTATATGGTGGAGTATGTTAGCAAAGAGGTAGCTAAGGGTTATTGGGCAGGTGAGTATATTAGCTGGGGATTAATTTACTTACTGTAGACCTCTGTCCATCAGAGACAAGAGGACCAGACCAGGGGTGAATCTGCGATTTCCTGTCCAATGATCAAGGTTTCTTTTGAACAGGGACAGAGTTGAACTCTGCATCACATAGATGGGGAGCTTATTCCATAGGGTGGGGATCCTTTGAAACATATATTTGTACATCCAGCAGGTTCTATTTATGTCAAGGCAAAGTTCAGGTCCTTGGATTTAGTGCTTTTGATGCAGTTTACCTTGCAAGTGTGCAAGAGGTCCATTGGACCTGGACATGAGGATGCCTTATATGCTGCGTGTAGACTACCTTTCAGTAACCTGTAGGAGACTGGGTACAGAGACAGGACCTTAAGGCAATCTGTATAGGACAGGGGGGGGGGTATTCATACCCTGGAGTCTGCTGGTGAGGAACCTTTAAGGGTGTGCCAACTGTTGCAAGTGCCTGGTTAGATACATGCCAAAGGTGGCATTGTACTCAATGATGGATCTGATAAGGGCTGAGTAGAGTGGTACTATTACTTCCTTAGACCTAGATGCCATACCACTGCTTATGAGTTGAGCAATATAGAATGAATTTCTTACTATCTTGGCTGCATGCTGGTCGAATGCCAGATTACTGTCTAAATATGTTCCCAGATCCATAACTATCAAGCCAACTCTTAAGGGTGTTCAGTCGATGAAGTAATTCAGCTTGGGTGAATGATTTCCCAAAAAGCACTATAATGCATTTTTTGCACTGAGTTTTAATATGTGGCTATGGCACCAGCTATTTGTTTGCATGAGATCATCTTGTAGGATGTTGGTGCCATGGGGTAAATCTACAACTCCCAATCTACAGTCATCTGCAAACTTGGTGAGCCAGAGGCCTTTGATATTAGCCTTGACGTCTGAGAAGATGCCAAACAGGAGCAGGCCCAATATGGTGCCCTGGGATACTCAACTGGAGAGCAGTCTCCTAGCACAGAATGTTCCACTGATCCTGATGTCTTGGGTCCTCTCTGTGAACCAGCTGGTAATTCAACAAATTATGTAGGGATTTATTCCTAGTTGTACTGAATGTCTTGCCCAGGTAAAAATAGGTGGAATGCACTCTTTTCTCCTCATCCATAGCCATGGTACGCTCTCGAAGTCTGCCAGATTAAGGAGGCAAGGCATTCCCTTAAAGACAAACTGCAATGGGCCTAGTGTCTGTAGGTTGCCAATATTCTTGTTGATTATTTCCATAATTTCCATCATAATTTATTCCATGGCCTTCCATATTAGCCTTCTCAGACTGATGGGTCTGTAGTTCTCAGGTCAGTTGATGGACTACCCTTCCACCCTTATGAAGTGGAATAACCATTGTGGCCCTCTATTCATGTGGCATGTAACCTGTTCTGAGGCCATAGCTGAAGAGTGCCTGAAGTGGTCCTGCTAGGTCACATTTTAGGCTATTTAGAATGTAACCAGTGATATTGTTGGGGCTCACTGAAGCAGTGTGTTTGGCCTTAGCTAGTGCCTCCAGAACCTACTCCCTGTTGGTAGTTTGGGGGACATAGGTTCATAGTTCATAGATTAGTACTAGCCTAACTGCCCTTGCGAGACATTTTAAGCCTAGCCAATTATCCCCTGTGAGATTCAAACCCTGTACCTTGTGTTTGCAAGGCAAACACCTTAACCATTAGGCCACCCTCCCAACCCTGTTAAGGGATTTCACAGAGGGTAGTTGGAGGGTGAAGTTAGAGCTAAATTCATCAGCCAGTAGATTTCCTATGCTGCCCTGGTCAATGAAGGCTGCGCCATTTACCTACAAGATGGTCTGTATCAGGTATAATGATGTAAGGTAGTGCCAGCTGTGCCAAATGGAGTAAGGCAGTGCATGTGTAACGTATGCCAGCATAGCTAGCTGGAGTATATCTAATTTGCACAGATGCCTGTTTTAAAAATGTATTTACAAAGTTGTTTGTGTTAAAAATGTATCAACAGTGGGTCCTGGTGGACAGAAAAGAAATATACATGTACGTCAGACTGTACTGCTGTAAATCATAAAATGCATATATTTTAACAGAGGATACTGGAAGTGAAGGGGTTATGTTCAGCCCAGCTAAGCTTAACAAAAATAGCCTGAAATTAAATTACTTGGTTTAGGCCATAGAAATTTTATCTCACACATCTAAATGCTGCCAGAGAATAGTTTGTTAGTTTCTGCAGGAAAGGTGGAAGTGTTGGAATTGTTTTAGTTTCCAGATGCTGTAATAAGCCTTAGCTAAAGTTCTATGTTTGCATTGTGACACATCAGTGCTATATCCTGCTATATCCTGTCTCAGTTTCTAGTGAGGTGGTAGTGTGGGAAACAAAGAGTCAGGTGACCAAGTGTGATGTCATTCTGTAGCCAGCACTGAAATTGTATTTGAATACTTGTGAGGGATGTGAGGTGTGCACTCTGCTTTTGGACCTGACAAGACATTCATTTACGTTCATTCTGCCATGCTTTAGAAAGTAACTAGGGAGCAGTAACTCTTAAGTCAGTTAGGAAAATATAGTGATATTAGCTAAATGTTTTTCTTTTCTGTCTCTGAGTCTTTCCATCTGTGTTTTTTTTTTATATTTTGTGATTGAAACTCTGGTGTTTATTGTAAACAGATATTCACTATTTCATGTTTTTATTTATATATGTATGTATGTATGTATATATATATATATATATATATATATATATATATATATATATATATATATATATATATAAAACCTTTCATTGTGGCTGGTCTTTGAGAATACTTGCATTTATTTAGTGGCACTGTGGCCCCACATTCCAAAAAGTCTTGCTGATTGGTTAAATACTACCACTTGTATAAGTATTAACTTTAATATGTGTAACTTGTCATCCTGGTAAAAGCCCTTAAGTAGCTGGCTTCAGGTGTTCTGGTAGCAGCACATCTACCTTATAGTCTGGAAGTGGCAGAAGGCTAAGCTGTGCCAGGTGAGTGTGTGTGTGTGTGTGTGTGTGTGTGTGTGTGTGTGTGTGTGTGTGTGTGTGTGTCTGTGTCTGTGTGTCTGTGTCTGTGTGTGTCTGTGTCTGTGTGTGTCTGTGTCTGTGTGTGTCTGTGTCTGTGTGTGTGTCTGTGTCTGTGTGTGTGTGTCTGTGTCTGTGTGTCTGTGTCTGTGTGTGTCTGTGTGTGTGTGTGTCTGTGTCTGTGTGTGTGTGTGTGTGTGTGTGTCTGTGTGTGTGTGTCTGTGTGTGTCTGTGTCTGTCAACTACTTTGATCAGGGACACTGACGGCACTGATTTCACAGACAGGGTGGTGGAGGATTTGGCTTGGAAGACCCGGCTAAGGCCTCAGCTCTACAGTGGTAAGTGAGGAGTCTTATTTGGGGCCTGGATGGAAAGCCCAGCACAGGACTACTGGAGTGTGCATTCCCTGTGCGCTCTTAAGGGAAATTGCACTTGGTGCAGAGGTCTGCAACTGAAAACACTATGTATCTGTTTTTTCACTAAAAACATTCCTCACCAGTGTCAGTGATGAGGATTGAGGCTCCTTGATCACTGGCCCAAATGGGGGCCGCCACATACTGGTGAGCAGTAGTGTGGATATTAACAACCTCTGTAGCCTGTAAGCAGTTGTCATTAAAGGTGTGTGGACTGTCACCAGCCACAAGGTAAATATACACAGTTTCATTTTTTGCAAGAGTTTTATTTATTTATTTAAGTTTAGTTCAGTCAGGGAAAGCAGGCAAAGATGTCAGCAGAGGATTATGGCAAGCGGGCAGTGTACCAATTGGCTAAGGTGTGCAAATTCAAAGAACTGGTGCATGACAACCTGACTAAAGAAGAAATAATTTCAACCTTAGTCACAGCTGCAGCAGAGACCAGCAACCAGGAAGACGACCAGTCTGGTGATGGGGATGTACAGCCCTCAGAAAATAGAAGTTATGTACTTACCATAACGTTCCATGTGGAGTGTTCATCTCGCCTTTGTTCTTACACATGGGTTCGGAGCCGATCCTCGGATCCGTGCCGGCCTCTTGCAAGCTCTGCATCGAGAAGAAGCTCGAGACAATCTAATACCCACAATCCCCCTCTGCCTTTACCTCAGATCTAGTTTGCAAGCAAACCAATCTACATAACAGCACATTCATGCCATACATCTATACATACAAAAACAGACACATATAAGTATATGTGTATACCAACTATGTACAGAGAATAAAGACAGTAGCAAAAATGCTTCTGGCCAGGCATCAAAGAACGTTCTTCCTAAGGGTGGGAGGGTGGGACTGTAAGAACAAAGGCGAGATGAACACTCCACATGGAACGTTATGGTAAGTACATAACTTCTATATGTGATAGTGTTCAATCTCGCCGTTTGTTCTTACACATGGGTAGCAGCCCTAGCTCCTAAATCCTGAGGAACTCACGGGAGGACGTTCTTGAGCACAGTGGAACCAAAGGTTGCTCTGTCCCTAGAAACCTTATCTACTTTATAATGAGAAATAAATGTATGTGGCTTAGACCAGGTAGCAGCCGCACAAATAGCATCCAGAGGTAGGCGAGCTGCATGAGCCAAAGACGTAGATATTGATCTTGTGGAATGTCCCTTGGGTTTGTTTAGAAGGGGTTGATTTGCAGAATCGTATACATAGATTATACAATCATTTAACCACTTTGAAAGAGTTCTTTTGGTAACTGCAAGTCCTTTCCTGCTATCAGCAAAAGCCACAAAGAGTTGATCTGTTTTCCTGTGATCTTTTGTTCTATCCAAATAAAACCTTAGCTGTCTGTGAACATCCAATTTGTGCAACATATACTCCATTTTGTTGGAGTGGTTTTTGAAGAAAGTGGGTAATTCAATGGACTGATTAATGTTGTTAATAGAACACACTTTAGGGAGGAAGGATGAATTGCTACGAAGAGAAACTCTGTCAGAGTGAAAGATTAGATAAGGGTGCTTGATGGAGAGAGCCTGAAGTTCAGACACTCGTCTAGCAGAAGTAATGGCTACCAGGAAGAGAGTTTTCCAGGACAAAAATTTTAATGGGCAAGAAGAAGCAGGTTCAAAGGGGGGCAACATTAATTTAGATAGTAACAAGTTTAGACTCCAAGGTGACGTAGGAGATCTGACCGGAGGTCTAATATGAAAAACTCCTTTTAAGAAGGCTTTACAAAGTCTGTGAGCCATGATAGGAGCTCCACACTCTTCCACATGGAAATTCGAAATGGCAGCCAATTGAACTCTTAGAGTAGCAGGAGAAGCACCTTGATGAAATAAGTCTGTCAAGAACTCTAAAATCTTATTCAAAGGAGCTGTAAAGGGATCAACGTGGTGTGTATTCGCCCAGAATACAAACCGTTTCCATTTGCTAGTATATGTTTTAGTAGTGGAAGCCTTATGCGAAGCCACTAATATATTTTGGACTGCTGGTGACAAGAGATCAGACCTGGCTAAGTTGGGAATTGGAGCAGCCAAGCTGCTAGATGGAGTGACAGGAGCGCAGGATGGGGAACCCCTGACGAGTGAGTCAACAGATCTGGCTCTGGGTCCAGAATCCAGGGTCCCCGAATGCAGTGAATTTTCAGGGAGGGAAACCAAATTTGACGAGGCCAGAATGGAGCAATGAGAATTATCGTCCTGTGAAGGTTCCTGGCTTTCTGGAGAAATTTCGGTATCAGAGGAAATGGAGGAAATGCGTACAGGAGTCCCGGGGGCCAATCGTAAACCAGTGCGTCCCTGGGGACTTCCCTGGAGGGTAATAGGGCAAAGTAACTCCTGCATTTGGCGTACATTAGAGACGCAAACAGGTCGCAGGAAGGCTGGCCACATGTACGAAAAATCCTTTTCGCGACTGACTGTTTCAGAGACCACTGATGCGGTAGCAGAATTGCTCTGCTCAGCTTGTCGGCTATGATGTTGGATGACCCGGGATGTGCGTTGCTATTAGAAAGCGAACCGTGGACTCTGCCCACTGCCAAATTCTCATGGCCTCTCTGCATAGTTGATAGGACCTGGTTCCCCTTGTTTGTTTATGTACCAGACTACCGACATGTTGTCCGTCTGAACTGCAATAGTCCCTAGAGGAAGAAGGGGAGCAAAGTGTTGCAACGCTAGAAACACTGCCCTCAACTCTAGAACATTGATGTGCAGATTGTACTCCAAATTGGTCCATTCGCCTTGGACTGTCTGTCCCTGAAAGATGCCCCCCCACCCTATCAGGGAAGCGTCCGTGGTCACCGTAACTGTGGGGTAGCACAAACGGCCTCCCCTGGGAAAGGTTGCACGTTTGGAGCCACCAGTTTAGGTCTGTTTTGCAAGTCTTTGTTATGAGAATCTCGTGTGTTAGAGGTAGCTGTTGAAATGACCATTGAGCAAACAGTAGCCATTGTAGAACTCTCATGTGCAGCCTTCCCAGGGGAATTGCAATAAGGGAGGCTGACATGAGGCCCAACACCTTCAGAACTAGTTTTGCAGGAGATTTCCTTGACAAGAGTAGAACACGTATGTGAGTCTGCAGTGATACTATCCTTTCTGGGGGAAGCCTCAGAATTAATTGCCGTGTGTTTAACTCTGCTCCTATGAACAAGATATTTTGTGATGGCTGAAGTAAGGATTTTCCGAAATTTACGGAGATCCCTAGGTGAACACACAGTTGAAGAACATAGTCTCTGGCCTGCAGTAGTTGACGCCGGGTGGTGGCTGAAAGGAGCCAGTCGTCCAGATACGGAAACACCTGGAATCCCTGACGTCTCAAGTGAGACGCTACCACTGCCATGCATTTGGTGAAGACCCTGGGGGCTGAGGTCAGACCAAAGGGCAGGGCTCGAAATTGAAAGTGACTGGCTCCCAGCCGGAAACGCAAATGATCTCTGGATGCCCTGGCCATTTTGATGTGGTAGTATGCATCCTCTAGATCTATTGAGCACATCCACTCGTCCTTCTGTAGAAATGGAAGGATCGACTGAAGCGTGACCATTCGAACTTTTCTTTCTTGACGAAAGTATTGAGGTAACTCAGGTCTAGAATGGGCCTCCAGTCCCTGTTTTCTTTGGAACTAAAAAGAACCTTGAGTAAGTCCGAATCCTTGCTGGTCCGCTGGGACTGGCTGGATGACTCTTTGTCTAACAACTTTGAAATTTCTAAAGCTGCTGGCTCTCGCAGATGGGGCGGTACATCTGGGAGTCTTTTCTTTGGAATGGGATAGGATAGAAAGGGTATGGTGTAACCTCTGGTAACTACGCTTTTTACCCAATTGTCTGTAGTTATATCTTGCCAGGCCTGAGGGTAAAAGGCTAGCGACCCCGACTGCCTCCAGAGCAGGACAGTCGGGCCTCCTCTCAGGAGTGCTGGAAAGGTTTACCAGGGAGTGTATCCCTGTCACCTTGATGTTGCGGACCCCCTCTGCCGCCAGGGTGGCGTCTTCCACCTCTGCCCCCTCCTCTGCCTCTAGAGGGGGCATCACCCTGTGTGCCCGGGAAAGACCCTTGATTTTGTTTCCGAAACCACATTTTCCCACCGCGTTGCCCTTTGGGGTACGGTCTGGTTGGGGTGGAAAAACAGACTCCGACAGCAGACAGAGTCTTTCCCTCTTGTTCACACCGGGTAAGGGTCTCCTTTACCTTGGGGCCAAAAAGAGTGGCACCGTCAAATGGGGCGTTTGTAAAGGAAGACTTGAAGGCTTCCGCAAAGAGCATAAGCGCATCCAGGATTGTCTATGAAGAGCAATCGCTGAAGCTGCTGCCCTACTCGAACCTTCGCCGCGAGGAAATCAGCCTCATGGACGAGTTAACAATCGATGTTAGGGTATTAAGTTGCGCTGTCACTTTCTCTGAGACAGCTGCATCTGTAGAACCCTGGAGGGTATCTCCCAACTCTTTGACTAGATCCCTCTGCAGACGTGTAAAATGGGTCAAATAGTTCAGGGACCGCATGGAAAAAGCCACTGAACTAAAAATGCGCTTCCCATATCTATCCATCGTTCTAGAATCTTTATTAGGCGGATGGACAGACGAAGAAGACTCCGACATCTCCTTTTTCGTGGCTGCAGCCACCACCATAGCGTCTACTGGAACTCCTTTAGTAAGGTAGGACTTATCCTGAGGTGCTGTGATGTACTTGTTCGGTTTCCTAGGAACAGGTTCCACTGTGTCAGGAGCCTCCCACGCCCTTCGAGCAATAAGTTCCATTAGTTCGTCGAAGGGCGGAGTGACCCAGGAGGAGGAAGGGCGAGCACCAAATGCCTTCAGCAGAACTGACTCATCCTCAGAAGGGGGAAGGGACTGCCAGTCACCTCTCTGTTTCAGGATCTCCAAAATGTCTGAAAAAGAGACATCTTCCGAAGGTGACTTAGGGGACCCTTCTGACTCATCTAAGTCAGTATCAGATGTTATGGATTCTTGTGGAGAATCCAAGTGTCTCCTCTTACACAGTCTCTTCCTAGGGACTTCCTCGGGGAGCATCCAAGAAGCCTCGGAGGAAGAGGGGGCACCCTCCAGGGGTGGCTGAGACACTGGTGCCCGACGCTTGGATGTGGCCGTGGGTGCAGATGAAGACAAAGGCCCTTTATGGGGAGGAGAAACTGCTTCCACTGATGTGGTTGTCTGGGTAGACAACACCTTCCTCATCAGGTCGAACGCTCCCGGGTCCCGCATCGAAGAATCCCCCGGCTCCGAAGAAATGGGCAGAATCCCCGACACGGGCACCGAAGGCATCGACCCCGAGGACGGAGCCGAATCGATCCGTGCCGAGGCCCCGAGGGGGAGAGTCGGAACCGACACGTCGGTTCGACTCTCGGCCCCGGAACCAAGAACAGACCGTCGGCTCCGAGACTCCGGTACCGGGTCCGACGGAGTCGAGGTGAGGGGAAAAGACCGAGAAAAGGACGGTTCTGGACCCGAGGGCTCCACAATCAGCAGATCAGCCTCTTCCGGCTCCAAAGACTGAATCGGTCTCGGAGGAGGAATGGATGGAGATACAGGAAGGGCTTCAAGTTTCGACACCAGCTGGGTGGAAACCGAAATAAGTTTAGAGAGGGTCGAATGCTCCAGCAGCTTCTGCACCACACGATCCACATCGACATCCGAAAGTTTAGAGGAGGAACGGGTCGAAGGAACCGAAGACGGAGCCGACCTCAATATGGCCGAAGGAGGGAGCTCCATCACCGGTTCCAAGACTCGAGGCTCAGGAACCGACACCAGTTGAACACTCGGCCCCGAAGTCTGTGGAACCGGTGATCTAACCTTTGAAGAAGAGCTCGGAGCCGATGACTTGGGCTCCGACGTCTTCGATTCCTTAGAAGACTTCGATGCCTGGTCAGAAGCATCCAAAGCCTCTTGGAAAGCTGGTTTCAAAAGACCCCTGTCCATTAGTTTCCTGCGCCTATCTGTCATGACCCTCCCACTGAAAGAGTGACAAATGGAGCAATCCTCTTGTAAGTGGAGAGGGCCAAGGCAGTAGGCACAGGAACTATGGTTGTCAGTGACCGACATTTTTTGGCCACACTGACAACGCTTGAAACCAGACTTTGCCTTCTCAGACATTGTAGGTAATAAACAAGTCTAGAAACAAATACACAGTCAAATCCGGGTAAAATAGTCACAATCAGGTAAATGTCACAATCAGGTAAATGTCAAATCCGGTTAGTCACAATCAGGTAAATTTGACTCAATATAGAAGTATATTGAAAGGGTGTAGGCCCCGGTACAAAATACCGATAAAAAGGTTAACGGTACCAAAGAACTACGGAACCACAACACAATCACACAAGGCAATACTGACAATATTAAGTAAAATAAAATTCTCAATAAAATACAACAAAAAGTTATATCTTATCTTAGAAAACCCTCGAGCTAGCTCCCAACGATGCGAATGCAGCAGCGGCAAACTAGATCTGAGGTAAAGGCAGAGGGGGATTGTGGGTATTAGATTGTCTCGAGCTTCTTCTCGATGCAGAGCTTGCAAGAGGCCGGCA
Source organism: Protopterus annectens (assembly GCF_019279795.1). Classification (NCBI taxonomy): domain Eukaryota; kingdom Metazoa; phylum Chordata; order Ceratodontiformes; family Protopteridae; genus Protopterus; species Protopterus annectens. Next base: position 481,801,466 of record NC_056737.1, on the reverse strand, counting down.
CGGAGCCGAGGATCGGCTCCGAACCCATGTGTAAGAACAAACGGCGAGATTGAACACTATCACATCAGGACAGTTCAGCTTTTCCTCAGAGGACTTAAAAACCTATCTGCAGTTAGAGACTTGAACTAGAGGCAAAATGTATGGAATTAGAATTGGCCGAGAGACTACGACATTTAGAGGCCAAAGAAAATGAGAAACTGCATCAACATGAGAGGGACATGCCGACTCTTCAACAGGAACATGAAGGTAATGGGGAAGGGAATAACCGAACCACAAAAGCAACAAAGGTCAGCAAATTTCTTCCACAGTATACAGAAGGTGAAAAATCTGATAATTTTATTTATATATTTGAAAGAGTATGTAGACAATATGATGCTGACCCCCTTACTCCATGGTAAAGCTGTAATGTAGATATTTTAAATGTAACCAATGGGGCCATGTAGCATAGAAATGTCCACTGAAGCAAGGTGGGAAACAAAAGGTAAGGGAGCCAGCAAGTGAGAATGACAGCACGCCAGTGGTAAGATGTCTGGAGACACAGGGGTACCAAATTATCCCTGGAGTTTGCATCCTATCTTAAGGGATGGAAAACAGGCCACTGCCAAAAGAGAGACAGCCTCTGATATAACCATAGTGAAGCCTGCAGTGGTTAAAGAGGAGCAGTACTTGCTTGGACAGTCCACTCTAGTTAGAGTTTTTGGATGGACTCCATTCCAAATACCTTTGGCCAGGGTTCATCTTGACTGGCAGGGTGGAAAAGGAAGCAAGCAAGTAGGTGTGTTTGAGGATATCCCTGCAGAAGTCTTGATAGGGAATGATTGTGATAATGCATTACCTTGTGCACCTGCAGTTACATGCAATCAGGCTTGGAGACAGGCATGCAGGTCTGGTAACCTGGGGGAGAGCCAGAAAGACCCCAGACCTGAAGCTGGGGCTGGTGATGTGGCTATTTCAGGGACGGAGCTACCCTGTAGCAGTTAGACTGAAGATGAGCCACAGCTGCTGATAGGTACTGATGTTCCCTTGTCAGGCAGAGGTGAGTGGTAGTACCCAGGCTGACAGTGAGGCACTGCTGTCAGAAGATACCAGACTTCCTGTGAAACGGGAGATGGGAAGGGTCAAAAAGGTACAGATGAGACAGCCTCTACCCTTGGACCCTACATTACGAGGCTTGAGGGAGGTAGCTAAGGAGGCACCTGATTCTCAAGGAAAAGGGGAAGTATGTATACTGGAACAAAAGGTTACTGTAAACAGAGTGGACCCCTGAGGGAGTGCTAGAGGGGGAGGTAATACAGTAGTTGGTAGTGCCTAGAGCCTACCATCTGGCACTTCTAGCCACTTTGCAGGTCATACGGGCATAAAGCGTACCAAGAGATGTTTTATGTAGAACTTTTATTGGCCTGGGATTGCAAGGGATGTAATAGGGTACTGCAAAACCTGTGAGCAGTGCTAAAAAGTAGGCAAAGCAGGAGACAAGGTCAAAGCTCCTTTGATGCCTTTGTCTGTGATTGAGAGTAGCTATGCATATTGTGGGGCTTCTGAGTATCCCAAGATCCACAGGAAAGAAATATATCCTAGTGGTAGTAGATTATGCTACTAGATACCCTAAGGTAATGCTCTGTCCTCCACTGAGGCAGAAAAAGTGGCAAATGCTTTGTTAGATATTTTCAGCAGGGTAGTTTTCCTGAGAGAAATATTGACTTACAGAGGTGCCAATTTCATGTCAGTCCTGCTGGCTTGTCTGTGGGAGTGAAGCACCTAAAGACTACCCCCTACCACCTCCAGACTAATGGTCTTGTGGAGAGGTTATACTCTATACTGAAGAGCATGCTAAGGGCATTTGCAGACCAGTTTAAGAGAGACTGGGACAAATATTTGCCCCATTTGATGTTTGCATACAGAGAGGCACCCCAGGAATCCACAGGTTTTTCACCCTTTGAACTGCTGTATGGGCACAGGGTGAGGAGGCCCATGATTTGATTCGTGATGAGTGGGAGGGTATGTGTGAATCCCACAAGACGTCTGCTGTGGCATATGTCCTAAACCTCAGAAAGTACAGTTGTGTACACTTACCATAAATGTAGATGTTCGAGTGTATTCACTGTTGCAGTCATTACATTTGGATAATCTGCTGGCAGGTTGCCCTCAGTCGGCCTGAATAACAAAGTCTTGGGTCCTGCGCCGGTTGCTGTCTCCTCTTCCATGATGTCAGGTCATCAGGGGTATAAAACAAGCAGCTGATGCCATTTTATTCAGTTTTTCTTGCCCCAGATGTCAGGTGCCCCCCAAATGGGAAGCAAAAAAAAAAATATATAAATATATATATATATATATATATATATATATATATATATATATATAAAACTAAACAGCAATATATATAAATGCACTTTTAGCAACATAAATTTTACCTTCATCTAAAAGCAAATGCACCACAAAGGCTGTAGAATATAGTGAAGGAAAGAGATGTTGTTGAAAAGGGGGATGGCGGGTGGGTAACCCGGACTGCAACAGTGAATACACTCGAACATCTACATTTATGGTAAGTGTACACAACTGTACTATGTTCTTCGTGTTTCACTGTTGCAGTCATTACATTTGGGTAGAATCCAAAGCTATGGATGCGAGGATGGAACTAAATATCATTAGGAGTGGCAATAAGGCCCTGCAGAACTGCAGTGGCAAAGCCTGCCCTGGATTTGGAGAAGAGAGGCAAATGATAATTCTTTGTGAAGGTATGCACAAAGCTCCAAGTAGCAGCTTCTAGAATGTCTTTGGTTGGAACTCCTCTGAGAAAGGCTGCTGAGGTAGAGGCAGCCCTGGTGGAATGTGACCTGATTCCCTTGGGTACAGGTTTACCATGGTGCAAGTAGCAGAAACGAATGCAGTGGCTTAACCACTTAGAAATAGTCTGCTTTGATATAGCCTTCCCCTCGGATCCTGAAGCAAATGCCACCAGTAGTTGCTCAGACTTTCTTAGAGACTTGGTCCTGTTTAAGTAGAAGCTTAGTTGTCTGTGTACGTCCAATGAATGCAGAATCTGATCCCGCTTATTCTGCGGATTTGGGTAAAATGTTGGTAGGTGAATAGTTTGGTTAAGCGCCACACTGGATACCACCTTAGGCATAAAGGAAGGATTGGTCCTGAGGGACACCCTGTCCGGGTAAAATGTAATAAAAGGTATACAGCCATGAGAGCCTGTAGTTCTGAAACCCTTCTTGTTGAAGTGATCACCAAAAGGAAAGTGGTTTTCCAAGATAAAAATGTTATATCCGCAGTAGCTGCTGGTTCAAAAGGAGGCAGGGTGAGTTTTTCCAGCACAAAATTGAGGTCCTATGCAGGAGTAGGTGATCTTCTGGGAGGCTTAAATTTTTGGCCCCTCTAAGATACTGTTTTAGCAGAGGATGAGAAAAGATGGGAGGCTCCATGTTGTAATGAGCCGAGATGGCAGAGGCATGGATTTTTATTGAAGAAAAAGATAGGCCCTTGTCAAGCATCTCAGTCAAGTATTGTAAAATCTGAGGTATATTTGGTTTTGCTGTGTCTGTTCCTTGTGCTTGGTTCCAAGCACAGAATCTCTTCCATTTATCAGCATAAGATTTTCTAGTACTAGGCCTTCTAGCTTCCAAAATGACATCCATCACAGATTTACTGAGAGGTGTTGTTTGAATAATTAAAAGATCAGCCATGCTGCAAGGTTCAGAGTTTGGAGCTGGGTGTGCAGAATTTGATTGTTCTGCTGAGACAGTAGACAAGGTATTTGAGGCAAGTATCAAGGAGAGAGTTGAGACATATTCCTTAGGACTGGGTACCGGTACTGGCAAGGCCAGTCCGGAGCAATTAGGATCATTTTTGGTTTTGCTTGTCTGACCTTTAGTAAGACCTTGGAGAGAAGAGGCAGAGTGGGAAAGGCATAGACTGAAAGGTTTTTCCAACTGAAGGATAGGGCATCCACTTTCCATGCTTGTCTGTGAAAAGTCATTGTGCAGAATTTGTCCAGTTGATAATTTTGGGGAGAGGCAAATAGATCTATGTCTGGGCTTCCCCATTTCTGTGTTACCATGCTGAAGACTTGTGGATCCAGTTTCCACTCGTGCGGGTCCATAAGATTTCTCCTTAGGTCATCTGCCAGAGTATTTTGTTTTCCTGGCAGGAATTGAGCTTGAAGATGTACTTGGTAAGTCAAGGCTGTGTTCCACAATGCCATGGCTAGTCTGCAAAGGGGGTAGGAATGTGTACACCCCTGCTTGTGTATGTACCACATAACCGTGGTGTTGTCCGTCTTTATCAGTAGCTATCCTGGATGAAGTAAGTCCTTGAAGGCTGTCAGAGCATTCTGAACCGCTAGCATCTCTTTCTGGTTGATATGCACATACATTTGTTTTGGGCTCCATATGCCCTGAATGCATCTTCCCGCCAGGTGGGCCCCCCAAGCATAGTCTGATGCATCTATAGTTGGGGTTTGGGTGACAGGGGGTAGAGTGAATGACAGTCCATTGTTTTGGTGGCATGTCTCTGCCCACCAAAGAAACTCCTGTTGTAGGTAGGGAATGAGAGGAATCATTGTTTCCAGACTGTGACAATGTTGACTCCATAAACTTTTTAGGTACCATTGAAGTTTCCTCATATGCAGTCTTGCATATGGAATTAGTAGAATCCAGGATGCCATGAACCCCAAAGCCTGCAGAATTAGTCTTGCAGATAACTAGGTTTTTGTTGCCATCTGTTTGAAGTATGTTGTCAGTTGGCGTAAGGTAAGCCATCTGGGCAGTTGTATTCAAGCTTGCACCCAGGAATCTATTTATTTGAGAGGGTACCAGTTGTGATTTCTTTTCGTTTATTGTGTACCCTAGGCATGTTAGAAGCCTTTTTACAAATGCCAGATGTTGAAGAAGAATGTCCTTGTTCTCTGCTTGAATGAGACAGTTGTCCAGGTAAGGATAAATTTGTATGCTTCTTTGTCTGCAAAATGCAACTACTGGTGCCAGGCACTTTGTAAAGACCCTGGGCGCAGTAGATAAGCCAAAGGGCAATGCAGAGAACTGGTAATGAAAAAACCTGCCTTGAAGTGGAGGTATCTTCTGCACGATTCCCTTATTGGGATATGCAGGTATGCCTCTTAAGTCTAGAGTCACTAACCAAGTGTTCCTGCCCAGCATAGGCAGTAGCTGTTGTAAAGTCAGCATTTTGAATTTTGGAATGTCCAGGTAAGTGTTCAAAATCGATAAGTCCAGTATTGGACGTCATGCATTGTCTTTTCTGGGTACCAGGAACAGCCTTGAATTAAAAACCTTGTCCTTTTTCCTGTTCTGGTACTGGCTGAATAGCCCCCATCTCCATGAGGGACGTAACTTGGTTCTGAGCCTCTGCCCATTGATTTTGTGGCAGATCTGGCCAACCGTTTGGAATTGGCAAAGTATGGAAATGAAATATGTATTCCTGGGATACTATGTTCGATACCCAATTGTCCTGGGTAATTAAATGCCAATTTTGAGCATGAGGTGCTAATTTTCCCCTCAAGGGGGCTGCCAAGAGATAAGTGCTTGGTGAAGGAAGAGGGAAGTCATTGAGACTGCTTACTGTAGGGTTGTGCTTTGTTTCCTCCAGATTTGGAGGTGGAGGCACCCCATTGCTTCGACCTGTAAGAACCCTGTGATTGGTATCTAGAGCCTTTTGAGCACCTGGATTTGCCTTGAGTGGCTCTGTTGGACACAGGAAAGGACCCAATTTTTAGTAGGCCAGTACCTACTGAACCTGGGTGGCTGCACTTGTAAGAAATCATTTACAGTTTGCATAGATTTAGCTTTGTCTTCCATTTTCTTTAAAACCTCTTCTGCCTTATTACCAAACAGTGTCATGCTGTAAAGGGGCATCCAACAATTTAGCTTTAACATGATCTGGCAGATTTTGCTCCTTGAGCCAGGCATGCCTTCTAATCACAGATCCAGTAATTGCGGCCCTGCAAGAGGCCTCCAAGGAATCAAAACCACATTGCAAAGTATGCTTTCCAACCTGTTTTGCTGCATGCAATAATTCCTGTAATTCTTTATTTTCCACACAATCCGAAATCAACATAATTTTCTGTTTCAATAAGCCCATTACATGCTGTTGATATTTAAGCATATGAAACTGGCAGTTTAAGGCCCTAACTGCCAAGATTGCAGAAGTATAAACCTTCTTTCTCCATCTATCCAGCGCCCTGGAATCTCTATCAGAGGGTGTAAGATTTTTGGCTGTACAGGCCTTTACACCTTTGGGACACTGTGATATAGTCTCATGATCAGCAGCAGGTTTTTGAATAGAAATTTGTGGGAGTCAGGAACCCTGTAATATCTGTCTGGCTTACTAGGAACCGGAGGTAGGGAATCAGGGGCCATGCTTGATTCTGAAAACACATCATCAACAATGTCTAATACAGGTGGTATAGACTAAGGCCTATGCTGAGGAAGGAGAAGGAAATCCCTAAGCCTCTTTTTTGATTCACAGAAATCCTGACTCTCCCAATGAAAATGTTCCCTTAAAGTATGTAAGTTTCACCAAAAGAATAATCCTCAGGAGGAGATGCAGATGAGATGGACTCTTCTACATCTGAATCCTCATAGGGAGGAATAGAACATTCCTGATCAGAAGAGGAATCAGAAGAAATGGAAACCTGATCTGAAGATTCATAATCAGTGTCTTGCCTAGGCCTCTTAGCAGGGGGGTGTTGGCAACCCCTGATCAAGGTAATTAAGTCCTCAGCCATTTTGATCATATGTGTTTTAGGCATAGGGGCCTGAGCATGTGGCTCATGCGTCGAGTTTTTTAGACTTAGAAACGGTTTTTGATTTTGTTTTTGAAGTTGGCGTTGGTTTTATGTAAAAATGTTGAAGCATGAAAACACCCTCAGAAGCCAGTGCCTGCTCAGCGGCTCCGGACCCATCCAAGGGAGAGACATCCGCGGGTTCAATACTCTGAGAATCTTGCGGCATACCAGACTCCACTTGGGTCTCGGTAGAGGTTTGCGACTCAAAAGTAGCGGGTATCAGGGGCTGCAAAAGCGCCTCACTGAGTACCGACGAACCGGCAACTGGCTTAGGAGAAGCTTCGTCATCGGTTTTGGACCTCGACAGTCTGTCTCTGTCTTTTTCTTTGCGTTTTTGTGACCTTCGGTAGTCGAATTGCTAACCGACGACATTTCAGGGCAATTAAATCTGGATCCAAAATATTTTGAAGCAAAAATATACAGACGCATAATAGGGCGGTGGTTAAATCTAGCACAAAACCAAGAGCAAGGCACATTATGATCTGGGCCTAGGCAAGGAATACAGTACAAATGAAAATCCTTATGAGGTATTTGCTTCCCATAAGTAATGCAATTATTAACTTTTACTGACATCAGTAAAGAGGAAGAAAAAGTTTCCCCAACGGGGTACTTAGCTTTAGTTGAAGACTTCGGTTATGAAACTCAAATGCGAAAATTTCAGGAGTTGGCCGACCAGCACTTGCAAACTGCTTCTGCTTCAGGCACTGCGAGGCAAGAAAGACTGAATAAAATGGTGTCGGCTGCATGTTTTATACCCCTGATGACCTGACGTCATGGTAGAGGAGACAGCAACTGACGCAGGACCTAAGACTTTGTTATTCAGGCCGACTGAGGGCAACCTGCCAGCAGATTCCCCAAATGTAATGACTGCAACAGTGAAACACGAAGAACATCAAGGGTTAGGGAGCTCATGGGCTTTGTCCAGAAGAATCTGGCAGGAGTCCAACAGCTGAAAAAGGTCCGGTATGACAGGAATGCTCAAGCCCAAGAGTATGTAGTGGGATAGCAGGTTATGGTTTTCATTCCTGTCAGACAAAATAAGCTGCAGGAAGCTTGGGAAGGACCCTTCAAAGTGATAAGGAAAGTCAGTGATGTTTACTACATCGAAAAACAGCTAGGCAGGAAGCAGGTGTAGAAACTGTACTGTGTTAACATGATGAAGCCTTGCCATGATAGGGAGGCCCCTGTGCTGAGTATTTGCAATGGATGGGCAGGAGGAGTCTGAGAGGGATTTGCTGACTGACCTCCTCAGTAAGGCTCAAACTGACACCTCAGTAGAAGGGGTAGCAATGTCCCGGCAGATATCCCCTACCCAGGTTCCAAAATATGAGCAGTGTTACAGGAGTTTGGGGACCCATTCGCTGGGATACCTGGGTGTGCATCACCATGTGGATATAGGACCCAAACTACCTATTAAGCAGGCCCCTTACAGAGTGCCTGAGCAAGTCAGACAGACTCTGTGGGAGGAGATAAAGGAAATGTTGGAACTGGGAGTAATCCAGGAGTCCAACATTCCCTGGGCCTCCTCAGTGGTGCTGGTACCAAAGAAAGATGGCAGCACCAGGTTCTGTGTCTACTACAGAAAACTAAACAGTCAAAGAGTCAGATGCTTACCCCATGCCTAGAACAGATGAAGCATTACAGCAGCTGGGTGGGGCTTAAGTATCTGACCAGTATTGATTTGACCAAGGGCTACTGGCAGGTGCCCTCAACTCCCAACTGCTAGAGAGAGATCAGTCTTTGTGACTCCTTTCGGATTATATGAGTTCACGACAATGTCCTTTGGAATGAAAAATGTCCCAGTGACCTTCCAGAGGCTGGTAGCTCATATCCTAACAGAAGCAGGAGAGTATACCCTTGCTTACATGGATGATATTGCCATCTATAGCCATTCCTGGCAACAGCACCTTCAGCATGTCAGGGAGGTCCTGGGCAAACTGCAAAGGGCAGGGTTGACCGTTAACCCCAGTGAGTGTCAGGTAGGTATGACGCAGGTCTCCTACCTGGGACACAAAATGGGAAGTGGTGAGATCAGGCAAGAACTTGCCAAAGTGGAAGCTACTCAAGCATGACCTGCCCCCGTTACCCAAAAGCAGGTGTGAGCATTCTTGGGGATGGTGGGGTATTATAGAAAGTTTGTTCCCAACTGTACTACAATAGCTGATCCCCTCACAGACCTGATGTGGAAAAACAGGCTAGATAAGTCTGTGTGGTCCCCAGCTTGTGAGCAGGCATTCCAAAAGCTTAAAGGGGCTTTGGGAGAACCCCCTGTGGTAGCTAGGCCAGATTACAGCAAAGATTTTATGTAGGTGGATGCTTCAAACCATGGGGTGGGGGATGTTCTCAGCCAGGTCTTCTCAAAGGGAGAAGAGCATCCTGTTGTATATCTCAGCCATAGACTCCAACCCAAAGAGGAATGCTATGCAGCTGTAGAAAAAGAAGGTCTAGGCTTAATATGGGCACTGCAAAAACTTCAACCCTATCTGTATGGAAGGAAATTCGCTATGGTTACAGACTACAATCCCTCAGCATGGCTAAATCGAGCCAGCCAGCAAAATGCTAAGTTATTAAGGTGGAGCCTAGGACTGCAGGCATATGACATGACAGTGCAGCACCATAGAGGGGTCAGCAATGCCAATGCAGGTGAGCTCTCAAGACATGGTATGGATTAATGTGTTCCCAGACAGGCTCACTTCTCTCAAGCAACATTTCTCCAGGGTCACTAGCTTGAGTCTTCAAAGGAGGGGAGAGAAATGATGATGTGAGATAGGGACAGCTGTTCCAGAGTAAGGCAGTGCATGTGTAACATACACCAGCTTAGCTACCCGAAATTTTATAAGGAATTATAAGTCATTTGAATATCAAACTGATTTGTACAGATGTTTGTATTAAAAATGTAGTTGTAAAGTTGCTTGTGTTAAAAATGTATCAATAGTGGGTCCTGGTGGACAGAAAAAAAAAAAAATATATATATATATATATATGTCAGACTGTCTTGCTGTAAATGATGAAATGTACATAGTTTAACAGAGAATACTGGAAGGGAAGGGGTTATGCTCAGCCCAGCTTAACTTAAGAAAAATAGCCTGAAATTAAATTACTTGGTTTAGACCCTAATGATTTTATCTCACAGGTCTGAATACTGCCAGAGAATAGCCTGTTAGCTTCTGCAGGAAGGGTAGACGTGTTGTAATTGTTTTACAGTTTCCAGATGTTGTAATAAACCTTAGCTGAAGTTCTATGTGTGTACTGCAATACATCAATGCCAGATCCTGGCTCCGTTTCTAGTGAGGGAGTAGTGTGGGAACCACACAGTCAGGTGACCAGATGTGATGTCATTCTGTAGCCAGCACTGAAATTGTATTTGAACACTAGTGAGAAATGTAAGGTGTGTACTCTGTTTATGGACCTGTCAAGACACTCATCTATGTTAATCTTGCCTTGCTTTAACTAGGGAAAAGTAATTATTCAGTTAGTTAGTAAGATATAGTTAAATTAGCTAATTTTTTTCTGTATGTGTCTGAATCTTTCCATCTGTGTTTTTTTATATTCATGTGATTGAAACTCTGGTGTTTATTGTAAATAGATATTCAGTATTTTCATGTTTTTTTTACCTAATTATTATTAAATAAACCTAAACCTTTCATTGTGGCTGGTCCTTTAGAAAATATGTAACATTTGAGAGTACTTGCATTTATTTAGTGGCACTGTGGCTCCATGCTCCAGAAAGTCTTGTTGCTTGGTTAAACACTACCATACAATGGATATAAAAAGTGTGCACAACCCTGTTAAAATGCCAGGTTTTTGTGATATATAAAAAAATGAGACCACAATAAATCATTTCAAAACTTTTCCCACCTTTAATGTGACCTATAACCTGTGCAATTCAATTAAAAAACAAACAAATCTGTTAGGGGAAAATATAAAAAAATAAAAAACGTACAATAAGCTGGTTGCATAAGTGTGCACACCATTAAACTAATACTTTGTTGAAGCACCTTTTGATTTAAATTACAGCATTCAGTTTTCCTGGGTACACACCTGCCATCAATTAAAGAGACTCTGATTAATAAATTTCAGCTATCCTAGGAGGATTTTCCTGATATTTCCTCAGTTGCCCTGCTACAGGCAAAAGCCATGGTTTGCATAATGCTTACAAAGCATCAAAGGGATCTCACTGTTGAAAGGTATCAGTCAGGAGAAGGTACAAAAAAATTTCCACAGCAGTGGATATAACATGGAACACAGTGAAGACAGTCATCAAAAAGTGGAGAAAATATGGGACAACAGTGATGTTGCAAAGAACTGGACGTCCCTCCAAAAGTGATGAAAAGACAAGATGAAAACTGGTTAGGGAGGCTGTCAAGAGACCTACAGCAACACTGAAGGAGCTGCAGGAATTTCTGGCAAGTATTGGTTGTCTACTACATGTGACAACAAACTCCCGTATTCTCCATATGTCTGGGTTATGAGGTACGGTTGCAAGAAGGAAGCCTTTTCTTACACAGAAAAACATCCAGGCCTGGCTAAAATTTGCAAAATAATGCATCAAGTCTCCCAAAAGCATGTGGGAAAATGTGTTATGGTCTGAGGAGAGCAACACTGAACTTTTTGGCCACAATTCCAAAAGGTACGTTTGGCACAAAAACAACATTTCACATCACGAAAAGAACACCATCCCCATGGTGTAGCATGGTGGAGGCAGTATCATGCTTTGGGGTTGCATTTCCTCAGCTGGAACTGGGGCTTTAGTCAAGGTGGAGGCAATTATGGACAGTTCCAAATACCAGTAAATTTTGTCCCAAAACCTTCAGGCATCTGCTAGAAAAGTGAAGATGAAGAGAAATTTCACCTTTCAACACAACAATGACCACAAGCATCCATCCAAATTAACAAAAGAATGGCTTTACCAGAAGAAAATTAAAGTTTTGGAATGGCAAAGCCAGAGCCAAGACCTAACTCCAATAGAAAAATCTGTGGGGTGACCTGAAGAGGGCTGTGCACAAAAGATGGCCTTGCAATCTGACAGATTTGGCGTGCTTTTGCAAAGAAGAATGAGCAAATATTGCCAAGTCAAGATGTGCCATGCTGATAAGACTCCTACCCAAGAAGACTAAATGCTGTAATTAAATCAAAAGGTGCTTCAACAAAGTATTAGTTTAATGGTGTGTACACTTACACAACCAGCTTATTGTACATTTTATATACATTTTTTTCCCCTAACAGATTTGTTTTTCAATTACATTGTACAGGTTATAGGTCACATTAAAGGTGGGAAAAGTTTTGAAATGATTTATTGTGATCTCATTTTTTTATATCACAAAAACCTGGCATTTTAACAGGGGTGTGCATACTTTTTATATCCACTGTATGTGTAAGCATCAATTTTAATAAGTGTAACTGGGTACTCTGGTAAGAGGCTTAAAGTAGCTGGCTTCGGGTGTTCTGGTGGCAGCAGATCTATTTTATAGTCTAGGTGGAGGTGGCAGAGCAGGTAAGCTATGCCAGCCTTTCCCAGGTGTGTGTGTGTGACTGAAAATCAAATCTCAAAGACAGGGTGTGTGACAGCTACTCTGAACAGGGACACTGACAGCACTGATTTTACAGAGAGGGTAATGGCTTAGAACACCCAACTAAGGTCAGTGGGGAGTCATATTTGGGGCCTGAAGAGAAAGTCTAGCCCCATTACTGGTGCGTGTATTCCCTCTGTACTCTAAATGGAAAATGTACTTGGTGCAGAGGACTTCATCTGAAAATAATGTGTGCTTCGATTTTTCTCACCGTGAATGTTCCCCACCGGTATCAGTGGTGAGGAATGAGGCTCCTTGATCAATGGCCCAGAGGAGGAATGTCACACCATGACCATTTGAAACTTTGTGTACTTGACATACAGAATCAAGTGACTGAGGTCCAAAATTGGCCTTAGGTTCCCATTCTTTTTTGGCACTAACAAAAACCTTGAATAAATTCTGATCCCTTGCTGGTCTGGTGCGAAATTTTGGGTTTCCTCACTTGCCTAGCATCAATTTTATCTCTAATGCTGATGCCTTTCTTTAACAGGGTGGAATGTCATGAAATTTCTTATGGGCAATGAAAGGGAATGTAACAGCCTCTGATAATAAATGTCCGTGCCCACACATCTTTGGTGATGGATACCCAGGCTTCTGAGTGCAGAGATAACTAACCCCTGACTACCTCCAAAGTGCAGCAGTTGGGCAACTATTCAGGAGTATTTATAAGGCTTCTTGGAGAAGGGACCCCTAAAGATTTAGTTCTGTAGGACTTCTGTATCTACGAGGGTGATGTCTACCATTAGAATTTCCCTCTCTGCTTTGGGGGTGTCTATCTCCAGAGGAGTCCTGAGAAAACCCTTTGGACTTCTGGAACCATAGCTTTTTATCCCTTTTCTGTTTTTTGTATAATATCCCCTGGAGACATAAAACTGTATTCCTATGGCAGAAACAGTTTCCCATTCTGTTTCACTTCTATCGAGTGTGTCTTTAATCTTGGAACTGAACAAAGTCCAGCCATCAAAGGGAGATTTTATAAAAGACATCTTAAAAGGCTCCACAAAGTCATACAAGTGCATCCAAGTGTGTCTCCTTTCCATGACGCATATACCTGCAGCTCTCAAAACACCCTACATTGCATGCTTGGAGTCATTCAAAAGAGACTGGCAGGTAGTCAGCTGCAAATTCAAGGTTTCTGATCTTCAGCACACACGAACACAGAGAAAAATTTGGAGAGCTCCTTTGTCAAGTCTCTCTCCCTGAAACCTAGTCATGTGTGCCAAATAATTCTGCATCTTTATCGCAAATGTAGCCGAATCATAAACTCACTTCCCAAATCTGTCCAAGGCCCTTGACTCTCTCTCTTAGGGGGATGGACATAGGAGCTCTCTTCAGCAAGCTCCTTCTTGGTGGTTGTGACTACCACCATGATGTCCATTGTTGGGTAGTCTTTAAAAGCAAGAAGGTAATTATTTGGCTTTCTAGGAATCAGGTCTGCAGCGTTTGGTTCCTTTCATGCCCAGCAAGTGATCAAATCCACCATCTCATCTGTCAGGGAGCCACAAAGGGAGTAGCTGAGTGAGAACGAAAAGACTCAAGAAAAACAGATTCCTCCTGAGAAGGGGCTTCCTACGACCAACCTTTTTCTGTCTCAGAAATTCAAGAATCTTCCTGAAAGACATGTCCTCAAATGGTGAGCTGGAGAACACTTCTCCTCCATCAAAATAAGTATCTTCCATTAAAGACTCCTGAGGGCAATACACATACCTCCTCTTATATGTGTGTTTCCGAGGAGCAGCCATGGAGTGATATTCCTGAGAGAACTCAGAAGACTGTAGGGTGTTCTGAATGAGGACTGTATTAAGGCTAGCGTGAACCAACTGTCTTGATGAAATAGAATGTGCAGGATCAGGACCCAGGGCTACCAGCTGTGGAGTGGTTGCAGCTGAGTGGGGTAGAGAGGTCTGATCTGCAGCACTGAAGAGAGCTCTCTCAACCGTCTCACAAGCAGAAGCTGACGGAGTACCAAAAACCATACCATAGGAGCCAAAGCTGCCACATCTGGGTGACCAAGGGGCCCAAACAGACCCTGCTCAGACAATGACAATGGGACTAAGCTGTCAAGTGCCAAGGTATTGAGAAGAAGGGAAGGCTCGGACAGCTTTAGAATCATAACCTTACCCCTGAAGCTTTGGCTCAGGCTCCTAAGACACTGGAGACAGTGGGATCAAAGAAGATGCCAGTCTCGAAGATGACCACATCTTTGGATCAAACTCTTGACAATCCAGGTGGAAATCTCGGATTCAAAATTTCTGAAGACAGAGGTCGGATTGGAGTAGGAGCAGCCACCAGTAACGGAGAGGGGCTAAAGCTCACAGGTTCAATGGGAGACACAGATGGATGAACTCCTAAATGAATCTGGGTCCTGAGGAATTTCCTCATCATTCTATCCAAATCTGCTTCTATAAAGATTCAGGTAGATTTTAGGGATGAAGAAGTGGAAGGTGGTCTAGAAGACTTCTGCAAAGGCCTTTCTCAAAGAAAAAGGAAATGCAGTCTCGGGGTGACTTGTCCTGGCATAAACCTTAGCTCCAGCAGAGGGGGAGTCTTGGAATGTACAGAAGAAGTCGTAGGCTCCAAAGACTTAGACCATTTGGAAGTCAAGAGTCAAAGATGGTAAGGAAGAAGGACAGCAGTCAGGGGATCACTTCCTTCTCTATTTGCTCTTTTCTTTAGGCCTATCACTCTGGTCCCTTCTGTGTTTTTCCGAGGATTTCTTCAAATATGGGGACACTACAGAGACAGAAGACTTTGAGGACTCTCCTGAAGGTAGCAAACCGTTATTGATCAACTTATTTCAGTGTTTATTGAAGGCTTGGTGTCCACAGACCATACAAAATGAACAATCTTCTTCAAGATGGACAGCACTCAAACATTAAACACACTTGGGTGTGCATCGGAATTTGGAAGTTTGAGACTACAAGCCACACATTTTTTAAAACCAACTGGTTTATCCAACATAATTCCAAATGTACACTACAAACTAAAGGAGAACAAAATTCACAAAACATACCAACACTGGCATGATTCTAAAACACTAAATAAATCCAAACAGATACTAGCAATGGTAACAAGATTAGTAATAAAGGGATAGAAAAAACAGGTGCAAATTGAGAAAAAGTACAGTTTTGTACCTACCATAAATGTAGATGTTGAGTGCTAATACAGCTGCAGTCATAACAGATGAGTTCTCCTGCCGTCAGGCGGGTCCTCGGTCGGCCGAATTCCAAAGTCTAGGTCCGGCGTCGGTTGTCGTCGCTTCTTCCCTGACGTCAGTGCGACAGGGGTATAAAAGAACCAGCCGACGCCATTTTCTTCAGTTTTTCTTGCCCCAGATGTCAGGTGCCCCCAGAAGGAAGGCAATACATAAAATTATGTAGTAATGCAATGCAATATAATCAAAAAATAGTAGTTGCAAGCAAATACACCATAAAAGAATACCCCTAGAGGGGAAGGAGGGAGGGAAACCTGGACTGCAGCTGTATTAGCACTCGAACATCTACATTTATGGTAGGTACAAAACTGTACTATGTTCATCGTGCATACAGCTGCAGTCATAACAGATGGGTAGAATAACAAAGCTAAGAAAGGGGTGGTAGGCACTAGGTGGAACTAGGAGGAGCCAAAATGCCCTGCAAGACTGCAGTGGCAAAGCCTGCTCTAGATTTGGAGTATAATGGTAGGTTGTAGTGTTTGGAGAAGGTATGCACAGAACTCCAAGTGGCTGCTTCCAAAATATCCTTGGTAGGAACTCCTATGAGGAAGGCTGCAGAGGTGGCTGTGGCCCTGGTGGAATGAGTTCTAATGCATGTAGGTACAGTTTTGCCATGAAAGGAATAGCAAAAGCGTATGCAGTGGGCTATCCATTTTGAGATTGTCTGTTTGGAAATTGGCTTTCCTTGAGCTCCTACCGCACAGGCCACAAAAAGCTGTTCTGATTTTCTGAAAGGTTTTATTCTGTCCAAATAATAACGCAGTTGTCTGTGGATGTCCAAGGAATGTAGTAATCTCTCCCCTTTGTTTTGAGGATTAGGACAAAAAGTAGGTAAATGTATGGCCTGATTTAAAGCTACCCTGGATACCACTTTAGGCATAAAGGATGGGTTGGTTCGTAATGAAACTCTGTCCTGATGTAAGATAATAAAAGGCTGGACAGCCATAAGAGCCTGTAGTTCTGAAACTCTATGAGCTGAAGTGATAGCCAGAAGGAAAGCTGTTTTCCAGGACAAATATTGTAAATCTGATGAGGCAGCTGGCTCAAAAGGAGGCAAAGTCAGTTTTTCCAGAATGAAATTAAGATCCCAAGCAGGTATTGGTTGTTTCCTTGGAGGTCTTAAATTCTTAGCCCCTCTGAGGAACTGTCTTAATAGAGGGTGAGAGAATAAAGGTGGATCAGTGTTGTATTCTGCAGAAATGGCTGAGGCATGGATTTTGATGGAGGAGAACGAAAGTCCACTGCTTAGCAGTTCAGCCAAATATTGTAGTATTTGAGGTAAATTCAGTTTTCCAGGGCTCTGGCCCTTTTTCTCATTCCAGACACAAAAACGTTTCCATTTTGCGGAGTAAGCTTTTCTAGTTGATGGCCTTCTGGCCTCCAAAATGACATCCTGCACCTCCTTGGAGAATAGGGCCTGCTGCGATGCTAAGGAATCTTCCATGCGGCTAGATTGAGTGTTTTCAGCTGACTGTGAAGCTGTGCTGAGTCAGAAGAAGAGGCATTAGAGGCAGGGTCCATGGTGGGGAATGCGTCAGGCTCCTCAGGAGTGGGTACCAGTGTTGCCTTGGCCAGTCCGGAGCAATGAGGATCATCTTTGGTCTGTCTGCTCTGGTCTTCAATAGGACTTTGAGCAGCAGAGGAAGAGGCAGGAAGGCATAAACTGTCATTGATGTCCAACTGAAAGAGACAGCGTCCACTCTCCAGGCCTTTGGATGAAAGATCCTTGAGCAGAATTTTGTCAATTGATGATTTTTGTGGGAGGCAAAGAGATCTATGTCTGGCCTTCCCCATTCTTGGATTATTTCTGTAAAAACATTTGGATGCAACTTCCATTCGTGTGGATCTGTCATATTCCTGCTTAGGTTGTCTGCCAGTGCGTTTTCCTTGCCTGGCAAGTACTGTGCTTGTAGTTCCATTTGTAAGTCCATGGCCATGTTCCAAAGTGACATGGCCAGTCTGCATGGGGGATAAGAATGTGTTCCTCCCTACTTGTTTATGTACCACATAACTGTGGTGTTGTCCGTTCTTATCAATAGTTGGCCTGGTTGTAGAAGGTCCTTGAAAGCTATAATAGCATTTATTACTGCTAGCATTTCTTTTTGATTGATGTGAAGGTGCTTTTCTTTTTGGGACCATTTGCCCTGAATGCACCGGTCTGTCATGTGCGCCCCCCAGGCGTAGTCCGAGGCGTCTGTTGTGATGACTTGATTTGCTTGAGGCTTGCTGAATGGAAGACCTGTGTTTGCTTGGCATGCTTGAGCCCACCACAGAAATTCCTTTTGCAGACATGGAATTAGTGGTATTATTGTTTCCAAACTGTGGCTGTGTTGAGACCATATGTTTTTTAGGTACCATTGTAGTTCTCTCATATGCAGCTTTGCACATGGGATTAGTAAGATGCAAGATGCCATGAATCCCAGAGCCTGCAGGATTTTCCTTGCAGTCAGCCTGGTGCAATTTGCCAGTGTTCTGAAATATTGAATTAGTTGCCCCTGCTTCTCTGGCGTGAGGTAGGCCATCTGGGTGTTTGTGTCCAAATTGGCACCCAGGAAAATTATCTTCTGAGAGGGTATTAGTCTTGATTTCTCTTTGTTGACTGTGTATCCCAGAGAGTTTAATAACATTATTACATAAGCCAGATGTTTCAGAAGAATGTGCTTGCTGTCCGCTAGGATCAGGCAGTCGTCCAAATAAGGGTATATTTGTATCCCTTGAAGTCTGCAGTAGGCAATTACTGATGCCAGGCATTTCGTGAATACTCTGGGCGCAGTAGATAAGCCAAAGGGCAATGCAGAGAATTGATAATGGGTTGAACCTGCAAGAAATCTGAGGTATCTTCTGCAATTTTGTCTGATTGGGACATGCAGGTATGCCTCCTTGAGGTCCAATGTTACCAGCCAAGACTCCTTGCCCAGCATGGGAAGAAGTTGCTGTAGAGTGAGCATCTTGAATTTTGGTACGAGTAGGAATGTGTTTAGGATGGAAAGATCCAAAATAGGTCTCCAATCTTTTCCCTTCCTTGGCACCAGGAATAGCCTGGAATAAAATCCTTGACCTTGTTCATGTGTAGGTACCTCTTGAATAGCTTTCATGTTTATAAGATCTGAAATTTGCTTTTGTGCCTCTGCCCTTTGATTGTGTGGCAGGTTTGGCATGCCTCTCATTTTTGGAAGGGTATGAAAATGGAATTTGTAGCCTCTGTTTATAATGCCCAGGATCCATTTGTCCTTTGTGACAACATGCCAATTTTTTGAGAATAGTGCCAGCTTTCCTCCTAAGGGGGCTGCCATTTGAGACCTGGTTGGCATTCAAAGGGGAAAGTCATTGGGTTTGCTTTCTGAAAGATTGCGAGTTGTCCTCACCACCTCTTTGTGTAGGAGCTTGCCATTGTCTGCCTCTGTACGATCCTTGTGATTGTCCTCTGCCCCTCGGGCGCCTGCATCTGCCTCTTTGGGGTCTGTCTGTGGCAGGAAAGGACCAGTTTTTGGAAGGCCAATTTCTACTAAAACGTGGGGGTTGAACCTGCAGAAATTCTTTCACAGTTTGCATTGGTTTAGCCTTTTCCTCCATTTTCCGTAATACTTCCTCAGCATTTGCCCCAAATAGTACATCCTTTTGAAGAGGGGCGTCTAGTAATTTAGCTTTGACATGATCAGGCAAGGCTTGTTCCTTGAGCCAGGCATGCCTACGTATGACTGAGCCTGTAACAGCAGCTCTACATGAGGCCTCTAGAGCATCAAAACCACATTTGTAAGGTATGTTTACCCACTTGTTCTGCACTATGCATCAAATCCTGCAACTCCTTCACGTCTGGTTGTTCAGGTTGTGACATTTTACTTTTCAACTGAGATAACAGAAACTGCTGGTATTTTAGCATATGAAACTGACAGTTTAAGGCCCTCATGGATAAGGTAGCCGAGGTATATACCTTTTATCCCCACCTTTCTAAGGATCTGGAATCTCTCTCGGAAGGCAATGGATTTTTGGCAATGGAGGCCTTAACTCCCTTGGGCCCCTGTGAGATGGTTTCTAGGTCAGCAGCATGGCTTTTGTATAGAAATTGGTGTGAGTCAAGAACCCTGTTGTACCTGTCAGGCTTAACTGGAGCTGGAGGAAGAGAGTCCGGGTTAAGGCAGGCCTCCGAGTAAACATCATCTAGGATGTCCAAGACAGGAGGTATAGCCAGAGGCCTGTGCTGGGGTAACAAAAGAAATTCCCTGAGCCTTTTCTTGGAATCTGAATAATCCTGGCCTTCCCAGTGGAAGTGTTTCCTTAAGGTATGCAGAGTTTCCCCAAATGAGTAATCCTCAGGGGGGATACAGAAGGAATAGACTCCTCTGCATCAGAGTCTTCAAAAGGGGAGTAAGACTGTTCCTGATAATCAGAGTGTTCTGAAATAATGGAGCCCTGATCAGAGGAGGGGGAATCTTCCTCCACTCTGGGTCTTTTGTCCGGAGGTGGCTGAGAACCTCTGATTAGAGTAATTAAATCCGCAGCCATTTTAAGCATCTGTTTCTTAGGCATGGGGCCTGGAGATGGGCCCTGTGTAGCTGGTCTCTTAGGGTGCATGGTTACTTTAGACTTGGTGAAAGCCTTAATGGAGAAAGAAGAGGAAGGTCTGAAGACACCTTGGGTGGAGGTGGACCTGTCCACATTCTGTGTTTCAACGCCAAGAGTGGCTTCGGTATCTGTAGTCGGGGTGTGGGCCGAGGAGCCTACAGGAGACACCGCCAAAGATGTGTCGTCGGTAATCAGGGGCTGCGTAGGCGCCTCGCTGAGAACCGGACCACGTGTAGTCGGCTTTGGCGTGGTGTCGGTAGAGGCCGCGGACCTCGAGTGTCGGTCCTTGTCTTTGCGTTTTTTAGACAAAACCGGAGTCAGAGTATCCGATGACATAGTATAGTTAAATGCTTTCCCAAAAAAATGCTGGGCGAACTCTGCCCGACGCTTAATAGTGCGTTTGTTGAATGTAGCACAAAAGCGACAGACCGAGACGTCATGGTCTGGGCCTAAACAAGGTATACAGAGGGAATGGAAATCCTTATGCGGTATTTGCTTCCCACAAGAAATACAATTATTAACTTTGTCTGACATCGGTCTGAGGCAAGAAAAGTTTCAACGGGTACTTAGCTTTTAAGAAGACTTCGGTTCCAAATTTTTCGTAATCTCAGGAGCTGGCCGACCGGCACTTGCGAACTGCTTCTGCTTCGGACACCGCACGGCAAGAAAGACTGGGGAAAATGGCGTCGGCTGGTTCTTTTATACCCCTGTCGCACTGACGTCAGGGAAGAAGCGACGACAACCGACGACGGACCTAGACTTTGGAATTCGGCCGACCGAGGACCCGCCTGACGGCAGGAGAACCCATCTGTTATGACTGCAGCTGTATGCACGATGAACATCTGTTAAACCAATCAGTTTTGAATTTATTTACTTATTTTTTTGGTAAGTGGAGGGAAAGAAACAAAGAGAGAAGAGAATTTCAAAGATAGCAATCATTGTCATCATCATCAGCACAAAGAGGGTAGCAAACGATATCACCAAGAAAAAAACTTAGCTTTAGGTGAGCCTGAACCAGCAACTTACATCTGTACTCAACAAGTGGTAAATGAGACTTGAGGTAATGTTGGGGGACAAGAAAGGATTATGGGTAATGGGAGGAGACTCCGCTCTGGATCTTGAATTCTGGAAAAGCAGCCAAAGTCAGATTCAAGATCAGATTATAGATCCATCAGTCGAGGAACGGACAGAAAAGAAAATGTCAGATATATGTTCCACAACTTATAAGTAAGCGTGTGGCATCTATTGTTCCACTGTACATGGCACTCATTAGACCAATCATTTAGTACAATGCTCCCTTCAATATGCATCTGACCAGGCATACACAACAACTGGAACACCCACAGGGGTTCCTCACAAAAAACTGTAGATGATGTAGACATATGTAGGCATGTCCTTTTCAGAGCACCTCAAAGCCTTACCTTTGCACTCAAGTCTCCTACAAACTGCTGACAGGCAATCTATGCCTGGCTTTCAAAGAATTTTGATCCAGTACTTATGGACCTGTGACTTGTGTAGCAAGGGAGGGGTGAAGGGGCATGTGCCCTGAGTGCAACCTGTTAGAGGGTGCAATCTGAGGGTCCATTCCTGCATTACTTCCGTAGTGGCATTTCAGAAATGCCAGTAGAGAAAGCAACTTTTTTGTGCTGCTGCTGGTACGGAGGCTGTGAACAGTCTACTGGAGCATTTCCTTTTTTTTTTTTGCTCTTTGAGCAATGGCAAGTGTTACTAAAAGAAGGCTCCAGAAGAGGCCATAGCCCTAGTAGAGTATGATTTTACCTTGGATCCCAATGATTTCCCATGGTGTGCATAAGAGAAGGTAATTATCCTGGAAATCCAGGCTGAGACTTTTTGTTTTGTAACTGCTTTCTCTAGGGCTCTGGGGTGGAATGAGACAAACAACTGGTCAGACTTCCTGAGGGACTTAGTGTTGTCCAGGTAGAACCTAAGTTGTTTGTGTACATCAAGGGAGTGTAACACTCTCTCACTGTGACTTTGTGGGTGGGAAAAAAAAGTGGGGAGGTGGATGGCTTGGTTTAAGGAAAGCTCACTGACCACCTTGGGCATGATGGGGGCATGATGGATGGACTGGTCCTATGGGTTACCCTGTCTTTGTGGAAAATGAGAAAGGGTGGACTGGCCATGGGAGCTTGTAGCTCAGACACTCTTCTAGCAGAAGTCAAGGCCACTAGGAGTACTGTTTTCCATGTGCAGTGTCTGAGAGAAGGCTTGGATGTCAGCTCAAAGGGGGTAACTGTGAGCTTTCTCCAAGATATAATTCAGGTCCCAGGGAGCGGGAATGGGTTTCCTGGGTGGCCTGAGATGCAGCACTCCTTTTAAAAACAACTTTGCAGGCAGTCTAAAAGCCAGGGAGTTTCCAGAGGCAGACAAGCTGAGACGGCAGACAGATGTGCCTTGATGGAAGAGTATGCTAATCCTGTCTGTAAAAGTTCACAGAGATAGGACATTACCAAAGGGACTCGGCTCTGCAAAGGGTCCAACTGTCTCTGAAGACACCATATGGAGAATCTTTTGCATTTGGATACACAAGATCTCCTGGTATTAGGTTTCCTGATCTCCTGCAGGAATGTGAGCACATCCTCAGTGTATAGGTGTCTATAAGGGATCAAGATACTATCACCCACAGGACGAGGTGCAGATATTGCCAATATGGATGGATTATACTTATCCTTTGTCCTGTGTGAGAAGGTCCAATCCATGGGGTAACTTGTGGTGATTGCCCTTGGCTAAATGCAGAAGGAGGGGAGAACCAGTGCCTGTTTTGGCCAAAAGGGGGGTCATCAAGAAGATTTTTGGTTTGTCCTGCTGAATAGTACAGTTTTGTACCTACCATAAATGTAGATGTTCGAGTGTTCACCCTGCTGCAGTCATCACACTTGGGTTATCCTGTCGTCAGGCGGTCCTGCAGTCGGACGGATTTCCAATGTCTTGGTCAGACGTCGGTTGCTGTCGCCTCATCCCTGACGTCAGTGCGCCAGGGGTACATATATTGCAACCGATGCCATTTTCTTCAGTTTTTCTTGCCCCAGATGTCAGGTGCCCCCAAAAAGGTGATCCAAATCAGTACCAAAAAATGAGAACACTGTACAGACACAAAACCCCTTAAGCTATAAGCAAATACATCAGTAAGGCATAGCAGAGGTTTAGCCAGTAAATCAGAGGGGTTGAAGGGAGGGTAACCTGGACTGCAGCAGGGTGAACACTCGAACATCTACATTTATGGTAGGTACAAAACTGTACTATGTTTATCGTGTTACCCTGCTGCAGTCATCACACTTGGGTTGAGTCCCTAAGCTAAGGTAGGGTGGAGGCATTATAGAAGGTTAAGGGAGGCAATGAGCCCCTGCAGAACTGCAGTGGCGAAGCCTGCCCTGGACTTAGAATAAAGAGGTAAGTGATAGTGTTTGGTGAAGGTGTGTACAGAACTCCAAGTTGCAGCTTCTAAAATTTCCTTGGTAGGAACCCCCCTGAGAAAGGCTGTAGAGGTAGCTGTTGCCCTGGTAGAGTGGGACCTAATGGTAGGAGGAACTGGTTTCCCATGATGGGTATAGCAGAATCGTATGCAATGGCCTATCCATTTAGAAATGGTTTGCTTGGAAATGGCCTTCCCTTGAGAAGCTGTAGCATAGGAAACAAAGAGCTGGTCAGTTTTTCTGAAAGCCTTAGTTTTATCCAAGTAATATCGAAGCTGCCTGTGAATGTCCAAGGAATGTAGGAGTCTCTCACCTTTGTTCTGTGGATTGGGGAAGAAAGTGGGTAGATGGATGGTTTGATTTAAAGCTACGCTGGAAACCACCTTAGGCATGAAGGAAGGATTAGTTCATAGAGAAACTCTGTCTTGATGAAAAATGAGGAAAGGCTCCACTGCCATAAGTGCCTGTAATTCTGAAACTCTCCTAGCAGAAGTTATTGCCAGGAGGAAGGCAGTCTTCCAAGATAGGAACTGAAGGTCTGCAGAAAAAGCTGGTTCAAAGGGAGGCAATGTTAGTTTTTCCAGAACAAAGTTGAGGTCCCATGTAGGCGTAGGAGCTCTTCTAGGTGGTCTAATGTTTTTTGCCCCTCTGAGGAACTGCCTTAGGAGTGGATTTGAAATTAAAGGTGGATTCGTGTTGTAGTGAGCTGAAATAGCTGAAGCATGGATTTTAATAGAGGAGAAGGAAAGTCCTTTATGCAACATCTCAGCTAAATACTGCAGAATGTGAGGCATATGAGGCTGAGTTGTATCTAGGCCTTTAGCTTGGTTCCAAGCAGAAAACCTTTTCCATTTGTCCGAGTAAGCCTTCCTGCTGCTTGGCCTCCTGGCTTCTAGAATAACATCCAGTACTACTTGGGAAAGAAGGGCTGGTTGGCTACTTAATTGATTTGCCATGCCGCCAGGTTTAAGGTATTGATCTGGCTGTGTAGAATCTGCTTGTCTTGCTGTGTGAGCAAATGAGGTATTTGAGGCAATATCCATGGTGGGTTGTGAGCCATATTCTTCAATAGTGGGTACCAGTGCTGGCGAGGCCAGTCTGGGGCTATGAGAATCATTCGAGGTTTTTCCTTTTTGACCTTCAAAAGAACCTTTGTGAGAAGAGGTAATGGAGGAAAGGCATATGCTGTCAGGTTTTTCCAAATGAAGGAGAGAGCATCCACATTCCATGCTTGTTGGTGGAATGTTCTTGTACAAAATTTTGTCAGCTGGTAGTTTTGAGGACTGGCAAACAGGTCTATATTTGGTAGGCCCCATCTTTGAGTTATCATTGCAAATATTTGTGGGTCTAGCTTCCACTCGTGGGGATCTTTGATGTTTCTGCTTAGGTCGTCTGCCAATGTGTTTTTCTGTCCTGGCAGGAAGTGAGCTTGTAACTGGACTTGGTAGGTCAGAGCTGTGTTCCATAAGATCATTGCTTGTCTGCAAAGAGGGTAGGAATGTGTGCCCCCTTGTTTGTTTATGTACCACATTACTGTGGTGTTGTCTGTCTTTATTGTCAGTTGTCCAGGCTGTAGTAGATCCTTGAAGGCTGTCAGAGCTTTCTGTACAGCTAGCATCTCTTTTTGGTTTATGTGCAGTTTTCTTTGTTCTGCAGTCCATAGGCCTTGAATGCATTTCCCTGCCATGTGAGCCCCCCAGGCGTAGTCTGAAGCATCTGTCGTGATAGTTTGCCTGGGTGGGGGCAAGGTGAAAGGCTGACCCTTGTTGAGGTGACATGCCTATGCCCACCAGAGAAATTCCTGTTGAAGGCAGGGAATGAGAGATATCACTGTGTCCAAGCTGTGGCTGTGTTGAGACCATACGCTTTTTAGGTACCATTGTAATTTCCTCATATGCAGTTTTGCAAATGGTATTATCAGAATGCAAGATGCCATGAAACCCAAAGCCTGCAGAATTTTTCTTGCAGTTAATTGGGTCTTTGTTGCCATTGTCTTGAAATATTGAGTCAGTTGTAATTGCTTGTCTGGTGTAAGATAAGCCTTCTGGGCCGTTGTGTCCAAGCTGGCACCCAGGAATGTCATTTTTTGTGAGGGTACTAGTTTTGACTTCTTTTCGTTTACTGTGTACCCCAGGCAATTTAGTAGATGCTTCACAAAAGTCAGATGTTGTATGAGAATGTCTTTTCTTTCTGCTTGGATGAGGCAGTCATCCAGGTATGGATATATTTGAATTCCTCTTTGTCTGCAGTATGCAATTACTGGTGCCAGGCATTTTGTGAATACTCTGGGCGCAGTAGATAAGCCAAAGGGCAGTGCAGAGAATTGATAATGGGTTGAACCTGCAATGAAATGGAGGTATCTTCTGCAACTTTGTCTGATAGGGACATGCAGGTATGCCTCCCTGAGGTCCAACGTTACTAGCCATGCTTCCTTGCCCAACATGGGAAGTAGCTGCTGTAGTGTTAGCATCTTGAATTTGGGAACTTGTAAGTAAGTGTTTAGAATGGAAAGGTCCAGAATTGGTCTCCAAGCATTTTCTTTCCTGGGTACTAGGAATAGTCTTGAGTAAAATCCTTGGCCTTGCTCTTGAGTTGGTACCCTTTGAATGGCTCTCATGGCCATGAGAGCTGTAATTTGTTTTTGAGCCTCTGCCCTTTGATTTTGTGGCAGGTTTGGCATTCCTCTTTTTATTGGCAAGGTGTGGAAGTGGAATCTGTATCCCCGTAAAATTATGTCCAGGACCCATTTGTCCTTTGTGACCACGTGCCAGTTGTCTACAAATAATGCTAGTTTTCCCCCCAGGGGGGCTGACAAAAGAGCTTTGTTTGGCCAGTTGAGGTGCAAGTCATTGAGTTTGCCTTCTGGTGGCTTGAGACCTATCTTCTCCTCCCTTCTGGGTTGGAGTGGTCCATTGGCGAGGTTTACACTGAGCTTGTGGTTGTCCTCTGCCCCTTGGGCACCTGTATTTACCCCTCTGAGGCCTGTCAGTGGCTGGAAAGGACCAATTTTTGGTCGGCCAGTTTCTGCTGAAGCGAGGGGGTTGTACCTGTAGGAAATCTTTGACTGTCTGCATTGATTTTGCCTTATCCTCCATTTTCTTTAAAACAACTTCTGCTTTAACACCAAAAAGAACATCCTGCTGCAAGGGAGCATCTAGTAGTTTTTCTTTAACATGTTCAGGCAGACTCTGCTCCTTTAACCAGGCATGCCTACGTATAACTGATCCAGTGACCGCTACTCTGCAGGAGGCCTCCAAGGAATCAAACCCACATTGTACGGTATGTTTGCCCACCTGCTCGGTGGCGTGCAACAAATCCTGTACTTCTTTCAATTCAGATTGTTGAGGAAGAGTTGTTATCTTTTGTTTTAACTGAGAGATCAGAAATTGCTAATACTTAAGCATATGAAATTGACAGTTTGGAGCTCTCATAGCTAAAGGGGCTGAGGTGTAAACCTTTTTCCCCCATCTGTCTAGTGCTCTTGAATCCCTTTCAGAAGGTACTGGATTTTTAGCCATGGAAGCCTTAGCCCCCTTGGGACCCTGGGAGATAGTCTCTGAGTCAGCTACTGGGCTTTTGTAAAGGAATTTATGGGAATCAGGTACTCTGTAATATCTGTCAGGCTTGGCCAGGGCAGGTGGCAGAGAGAGTCAGGGTTGAAACTGGATTCTAAATAAACATCATCCACAATGTCCAGAACAGGAGGGATGGCTAGAGGTCTGTGTTGGGGGAGTAAAAGAAACTCTCTGAGCCTTTTCTTGGAATCAGAGTAATCCTGACCTTCCCAGTGAAAATGCTCCCTCATAGTGTGTAAAGTTTCCCCAAAAGAGTAATCTTCTGGAGGGGAAGCTGAGGGAATAGAGTCCTCAGCATCAGAAGCTTCATAAGGAGAGAAGGAATAGTCTTGATCTTCAGAGGAATCCGAAGAAATAGACAGTTGTTCAGAGGAAGCAGATTCTTCCTCTTGTCTAGGCCTTTTGTCAGGAGGAGGCTGGGAACCCCTGATAAGAGTAATCAGATCTTCAGCCATTTTAAGCATCTGTTTCTTAGGCATAGGGCCTTGAACAGGAGACTGAAGTGAAGCTTTTTTCGATTTGGAAGGAGTCTTCAATTTTGAAAACGTTTTGACTGTAAGAGTCGTCGGTCTGAAAACGCCTTCAGAAAGCAAAGGTGTTTCAGAAGTACCGGCATCCTTGGAAGGTAAGTCGTCGGTAGGGCCTGAAGTAAAAGGCTGCGTCGGCCTAGCACATTCCGTCAAAATATCCGTAGCGGTCTCGGGTTCCTCAACTGCGATAGTCAGAGGCTGCATCGGAGCCTCACAGATAACCGGAGAACCGTGGACTGGATCAACCGAGGCCTCGGAATCAGGCTTAGGCCTGGGCTGTCGATCCTTATCCCTGCGGTTTTTGTGCATGCCGGAAGTCGGTAGCTCCGACGGCATGTTATAATTAAATTTTCTGCCAAAAAAGTGTAGTGCGAAATCAAATCGTCTTTTAATAGTGCGTTTATTAAATCTAGCACAAAAATGACAAGAAGTGACGTCGTGATCAGGGCCTAGGCAGGGTATACAATAAGAATGAAAATCCTTATGAGGTATTTGCTTCCCACAAGAAATACAATTGTTAACTTTTTCTGACATCGGTCTGAGGCAAGAATAGTTTCCCCAACGGGGTACTTAGCTTTATAAAAGACTTCGGTCTGAAACTCGAATTCGAAAATCTCAGGAGTCGGCCGACTGGCACTTGCGAACTGCTTCTGCTTCGGGCACTGCGCGGCAAGAAAGACTGAAGAAAATGGCGTCGGTTGCAATATATGTACCCCTGGCGCACTGACGTCAGGGATGAGGCGACAGCAACCGACGTCGGACCAAGACTTTGGAAATCCGGCCGACTGCGGGACCGCCTGACGACAGGATAACCCAAGTGTGATGACTGCAGCAGGGTAACACAATGAACATCTACAGTAGGACTTTCTGAATAAAAGGGAAGGGGAGGAATACATAGAGAAACATCACCTTCCAGGAGATTGAAAATGTGTCCATTGCCCTCACCAGAGGGATGGGCAGCCTGGTGCAAAAGAATGGAAGCTGTCTGTTCAAGGGGGAGGCAAACAGATCTATTTCAGGTGTACCCCATCTGTGGACTAAGTACAGGAAAACATCCTGTGACAGTGACATGGACCTGCTTAAGGTGTCTGCCTGAGAGTTCTGTTCTGAAGGGATGTAAACCACCTGAAGTGTTACTCCCTGTTTTATGGCTAGCTCCCACATTAGGAAAGCTAGTCTGCATAGCAATTACAATTTTGCTCCCCCCCCCCGCTTGTTGACATACCACAGAACTGTAGCATTGTCTGTGAAGAGGGCCTTGTTTCAGTTTGGGCTGAAAGGCCTTCAAAGACAAAAGAATTGTTCTCATCTGTCTTACACTGATGTACTCCCGTTTGTTGGAATCTGACCAGGTGCCCTGGACTTTTAGGGGGCCCAAAGTCACTCCACAGCCCCATTCTGAGGCATCTGTGAACATTTCCTGCACTGGCAGGGGGAGCTGAAGTGGCAAGCCCAGGTTTTGGCTCACCTGATTCAACCACCACTGAATGTCTTTCTTGAGACAGGGCAAGAAAGGGATTTTGTACTCCAGAGGATGAGACTACCGAGTCCAAACAGATCTCACGTACCACTGATGCTTCCTCATGTGAAGTTTCGCCAATGGTAACATGGAACTAGTTGAAGCCATGTAACCCAGGAGCCTGAGGTACTGCCTAGCAGTTCTGTGGCCTGACTGACCAACAGCAGGTACTATGCTAGCATTTCTACTTTTTGGGGTGGAAGGAAGGCCTTCTCCGGTTCGATCCTCGGCTGGGGTGCCTTCTGTGCGGAGTCTGCATGTCCTTCCTGTGGTCGCGTGGGTTTCCTCCGGGTGCTCCGGTTTCCTCCCGCATCCCAAAGACATGCTGTAGGTGGATTGGTCACTCTAAATTGGCCCTAACTGTGCATGTGAGTGTGCCTTCTGTGGAAGGTTGGGCGCCGGGCTGGCAACTCGACACCGTAAAACTCCACTGCCATTCAATGTGCGGACAAGGTGATCCGCTGTGGCGACCCCTAACCGGGAAAAAGCCGAAAGAAGAAGAAGAAGAAGAAGAGGGGTGGAAGGAAGGCCTTCATGATATCCATCCGAATCCTGCATCCTAGGAAAACATGGTCCTGAGCAGGGGTCAGGTTGGACTTGAGAAAATTTATCTGGAAACCCAGTGCCTGTAGGAAGGAGAGGGTTGTCTAAGTGGAGCAAAAGGGATTATTTGCAATCTGCCTGGATGAGCATTTCGTCTAGGTAAGGGAAGATTTGGATCCCTGGAGTACTGCAGAAGGCCACCATTGGTGCCAGGTACTTGGTGAAAACCCTTGGTGCCATGGAGAGTCTAAAATGCAAGGCCGAGAATTGAAAATGAAAGGAGGTCACAGACAAACGTCGGAATCTCCTGAATTTGGGCCTTATGGGGATGTGAAGGTAGACATCCTTGATGTCCAAGGTGGCCATGAACCTCTGAGGCAAGATCAAAGGGAAAAGAGTTTGCAAGGTGAGCATCCTAAAGGTGAGCACTTGCAGGAAAAGATTTAAGTAGGAGAGGTCCAGAATTGGCCTCCAGGGACCATCTTTCCTTGGGACTAGGAAGAGTCTGGAATAAAATCCTCTTCCTTTTTCAGTCTGAGGGACAGATTGGATGGTTCCCTGGGCTGTGAGGTTGTCCAGAACTGGTTGGAAGAAGGGGAGCTGCTCTTTGGGGGGCTGAGGGATGCCACCTCCCAGATGGAGTAGTCATCCATGTCATGAAGTAACAGTTTTCTTTTATGGATAGGACCCACCTGTCTGTGGTGATGTTTCTCCACACTGGGAGACAGTGAGGCAGCCTTAGTGACAGTGGGATGGGGGGGGGGTTCAAGAGTGGCAGGTAGTCACAGACTACCTGCCCTGTCTTGAAATTGAGGCTTCTGGGCTGGTCTGGCAGGAGTGGTTTGCTTCCTGGCAGGTTTTCTAGGTCTGGAAGGGGAAGTGTGAGCAGAGTGCTTCCTGATAAATTGAGTTTTGGACGGATAATTTCTATGGAACTTGGGGATAAGAGAGACAAACAGGTGTTTAATATCTTGTAGCTCCTTCCCCTTTTGCCACAAAGTATTAAATAGCTCTGCTACTTTGGTGCCAAAAAGAGTCGAGTTGTCTAAAGTGCATCCAAGAGTTTTGCCCTGATGTCATCAGGTAGTGGCTGAAGTCTTAGCCATGAATACCGTCTGAAGACAGAGGCTGCTGTAGCTGACCTTGCCGAAGCTTCAGCAGCATCATATCTGCACCTAATAGAGTGTCTAGTGACCTGGGAGGTTAAGGAAATGAGGCCAAAAGAGCTAAGGCATACTTGGACATGTGGGTCTGGTAGCTGACATCCCTGTATGTCAGGGTGGAAGATGTGTAGACCTTTTTTCCCAAACATTCCACAGTCTTGCTACCATTGTCAGTGGGAAGGAGGGAAGAAGAAGGAAGGAGTTTGGATGCCTTGTTTGCAGAGACTAAGATTGTGCCTGGGTCAGACCAAGAATTTAGCTCCCTCAGGAACTTTGTAGAACCTGTCAGGCCTGTGGGGGGCAGGGTCTGAGAGTCTGGTTTCAGGGAAGCTGCAGTGAAAGCATCAAGAAAGGCTGGCAGTACTGGAGGGATAGCTGAAGGAGCAGAAGAAGCCATATGGAGGAAGCCATAGTACCTTTTCTGTACTTCTGTCACCTCAGATGAATCCCATTTAAAGTGCTCCCTCATCTTAGCAATGGTCTCCTCAAAGGTGAGATCCTCTGCTGGGGAATCTGCTTCAGCAGATTCTTCCTTGGGGGAGGCATAACCACGAGGGGAGGGAAGCTTGGAAAAATAAGAGAGGGATTCCTCTGAAGAAGAGTCAGAGGATTCCTCCTCCTCCACCTGAGAGGAGTCTAAGACATGGGGTCCAGGGCTCAACACTGGAGGAATCACTGGTGAAAGTAATGAAGAGGCAGGCCTTAAAGTCATAAGCGCATGAGGCTTTGGAAAAAGCCTGCCAATCTGGCTGACTTTCTGTTGGAGGAGAGGTATGCTTCCTCATTTCTTTCTTTTTCAGAGAAGGCCTAACAGACGTCTGGGCCGGAGTAGGCTTGGAGTCAGGCAGCAATGCAGTAGGGGAGGGATCCGTCCATTCAGTCGGTGCAAGTCTAGGTACCCCTTGGTGTTGGAAGCAGGCATCTGCAGGGCCTCCAAGGACATGCCTTCCACACCGGGTTCTGTGGCTTCTATGCTGGTACCCTTTGTACACGAATCAATGGAAACGAATCATTCCTCCAGGCCGACTTCGGGAGGCAAAGGCTCATCTATGGTTTCAGGCCTTGAGTTCTTGGGCATTTTCTTAGTTGGCTCGGCAGGCAGACCGGACGTCCCCCCATACCTAATACTAAACACTTGAGACATTGGTTTTCTAGGTGTATGCTTAAAATGTGCAGTCTGCTATGCAGGGTTTTCAGGACAAAGGCCTGGCAAATGGAGCAGGCCTTATGGTCATGCGACAGTCCCAGACAAAAGAGACAAAGCTCATGGATGTCTTTGTGGGGAATCTGATGTCTACACTTGCATTTACCCTTTCTGGATGACAAGAACATATACCAGCATGCAATGACCCAAAACAAAAGACAACCAATGGAGTACTTATCTGAATAAAAAAAAGTTATACACTCACCATAACGTTCCAAGTTTGTTGTCCTTGATCTCACCTTCCTTCTTGTGGGTTGGGTTCGGAGCCTATCCTCGGCTCCGACTCGGCCATATTCCAAAGCTCGAGAGCTTCCACTATCCCATCACGCCTAGCCCGAGTTACCCAGATCTCGTCTGTGATAACCCATAACACTAGACTACAATATGCAGATACATAAACTATAGGCATATATAAATATACATGTATATATACATATATATATATATATATATATATATATATATATATATATAGATATATATATATATATAGATATATATATATATATATATATATATTTATAAACCACCAAGTCATTAGTAGAAGAACTCTTAGTCTACCTAACTCATAAGGCAGGAAGGGAATCAAGGCCTATAAAGCCAAAAGATGGATAATTCCTCTCAATCCTCCAGGAGGGGGATGGAGGGTGGGATGCAAGAAGGAAGGCGAAATCAAGGACAACAAACATGGAACGTTATGGTGAGTACATAACTTCTTTATGTTATGCTGTCCCTATATATTGCCTTCCTTCTTGTTGATTGGGGCCACGTCCCCAACACCTTCTTCTTGGGTGGCTCAATGGAACAGACTCTTTAGAACCGTGGAACCAAAGGATGCCCTGTCCCGGGAAACCACATCTACTCTGTAATGAGTGATGAAGGTATGGGGATTAACCCACGTAGCTGCCGCACAAACTGAGTCTAAAGGCAGCCTGGCCTGAAAGGCAGTAGATATAGACAAGGCCCTGGTTGAGTGTCCTCGAATATTTCCCGACAGCTGTTTATTCTGTGAGTTATAGACTTAAGTGATGGTGTTTGAAAGCCATTTTGATAAGGTTACTTTTGAGACTGAAGCTCTTTTTCTATTCTCTGCAAAAGATACAAACAATTGGTCAGATTTCCTGAATTCCTGTGCAAACTGCTTATGAACATCTAGTTGGTGGAGTTTATACTCTGCCTTGTTGCCATGATCCGGGAAGAAAACAGGTAGTTCTATTGATTGGTTCAGACTTAACTCTGAGCAAACTTTTGGTAGGAAGGAAGGGATGGTTCTGAGAGAACCCCTATCTTTGTGGAAAATTAAATAAGGGGGATGAATGGACAGAGCTTGTAATTCTGATACCCTCCTAGCTGACGTAATGGTAATCAAGAAAATCGTTTTCCAAGTCAAAAATTTTACAGAACAAGTATTAGCTGGTTCGAACGGAGGAAGAGTCAAGGCAGCTAGGACTAAATTTAGATTCTAAGGAGGAAGTGGTTCTCTTACTGGGGGGTCTCAAAAGGATAGTACCCTTCAGAAAAGCTTTGCATAGCCTGTGGGACATAACATTGGAAACCATTTCTTCCACATGAAAGTTGGAAATGGCAGCCAGCTGAACTCGGATAGTTGCTGCTGCTGTTCCTTGGTTAAATGTTTCAGCAAGAAATTTGAGGATCTTTGAAATAGGTGCAGTAAAAGGATCAATACTATTTTTGGCTGCTCAACAAGAGAACCATTTCAGTTTGCTAGTATACAGTTTTGTCGTTGAGGATTTGTGAGAGGAAATTAGAATATGTTGTACTGCAGGGAGATGTCAGGAAGCCTGGCTAAGACGGGAAGTGGAGGAACCAAGCTGTCAGCTTGAGGGTCTGTAAGGAAGGGTGCAGTGTGCTTGACTGATGCACCAGCAGATTCAGAACTGGGTTCTGAATTCAATGCTCCTCCTGAAGATGGGGCCATAGAAATGGGAACAAGATTTGACGAAGCCAGTAGGGAGCAATGAGTATTAGCTTGCAACCCAACGATTTTGCTTTCTGAAGAACTTTGGGTATCAGAGGGAATGGGGGAAAGGCATACAGAAGTCCCGGGGGCCAATTGTGAACAAGTGCATCTCTGGGTTATTGTACCGGTGGGGGAACTAGGGCGAAATAGCTTCTGCATTTGGCACTGATGGAGGGGGCAAAAAGGTCACAGCAAGGCTGGCCCCACTTGCGAAAAATCTTGTTCACAATATCCTGTTTCAGGGACCACTTGTGAGGCATAAGGATAGCCCTGCTTGGCTTGTCCGCTATCATGTTGGAGTTCCCCGGAATGTGCGTAGCAATCAGAAAGCATTGGGAAGACATTGCCCATTGCCACACTCTTAGAGCCTCTTGACACAAGGGGTAGGATCTGGTTCCACCTTGCTTGTTGATGTACCACACCACTGACATGTTGTCCATCTGAATTGCAATCGTCCCCGTGGGTAGAGAGCTATGAAGTGCTTGCAATGCCAGGAGCATTGCCCTCATCTCTAGGACATTTATGTGCAAGTGGTGCTTGTGTTGTTGCCAAGTCCCATGAACAGTCTGTCCAGATAATGTCCCCCCAACCCTATCTGGGAAGCATCCATGGTCACTATAGCCACTGGTTGAGGGAGGATGAATGGTCTGCCTATCGTCAGCTGAGTAGACTGAAGCCACCATTTTAGGTCCTTCTTGCAGGTCTCCATGATGAGAAGTTTGTGGGACATGGGTAGATCTTGCATGGATCATTGAGCAAACAGGAGCCACTGTAATAACCTCATGTGGAAATGCGCCAAGGGAACTAGCACTATTGCTGCCACCATTGAGCCCAGGACTTTTAGAACAAATCTTGCTTGAGTCTTTTTCCTCCCGATTAATATTGCAACCCGATGTCGAATAGTCGACACCCTCTCCTGAGGCAATTTTGCTATCATGTCTTTGGTATCTAGATCTGCCCCTATAAATGTAATGTATTGACAGGGCAACAACGTAGACTTTTTGTAGTTTATAGTGATGCCAAGCTGAGAGCAGAGGTGGATTGTGGTGTCCCTTGTCCCAGTTAGTCGATGCTCGGTGGTGGCGGAAAGGAGCCAGTCGTCCAGATATGGAAACACCCAGAATCCTAGATGCCTCAGATGAGCCGTGACTACTGCCATGCATTTGGTGAAAACCCTGGGGGCTGTGGTGAGGCCAAAGGGCAGTGCTCTGAACTGGTAGTGACTGGCTCCCAGCCAGAAGCATAGAAATCTCCTGGATCGCCTGTCCATTTTGATATGGTAGCACGCATCCTCGAGATCGATGGAGCACATCCAATTGTCCTTTCCCAGGAAGGGAAGCATGGACTGCAGTGTTACCAACCAGAACTTTGACTTCTTGACAGACTTGTTGAGTCTGCCGAGATCCAAAATGGGCCTCCAGTCCCTTGTTTTTTTTGGTACTAAAAAGAACCTTGAGTAAGTTCCGGACCCGATTTGGTTTGTGGGGACTTCTTAGATACCTTGTTTTCTTAGCAACCTTTGAACTTCTAGGGTTGCTTGTTCCCTTAGATTGGGTGGCACATCTGGCATGCATTTTTGTTTTCTGGGGAGAGGTGGCATGGAGAAAGGAATACTGTATCCCCTGGATATGATGGACTGTACCCATGTGTCTTTTGTGATACTTTACCAGGTTTCTGGGTACAGTGACAATCTTCCCCCGACTGCCTCCAGAGGTGGACAGACGGGTCTCCTTTCAGAAGCGCTGGAAGGGCCTACCAGAGAACTTATCTCTGTCTCCCTGACTCTGCAGACCTCCTCTGCCGTGAGGGCATCATCTCCCATTATTTTTCCCCCCTCTGCCCCGGGGGGAAAAATCACAACGTGCGTCAGGCGAAGCTCCCTGGGATTTCCGGAACCACATTTTTCTAACTTTTTGACCTTTAGGATAAGGTCTAGTAGAAGCAGAAAACCATACTCCCATGGTAGAGAGAGTCTTGCCATACTGCTCGCACCTGGCGAGTCTCTTTTACCTTAGGCCCGAACAACGATGAGCCATCAAAAGGTGCATTAGTAAATGAGGACTTGAAGGGCTCTGCAAACTGACAAAGGCGCATCCAGGAATGTCTCCGTAAGGTGACTCCTGTGCCTGCAGCCCTGCTCACTCCACTGACTGCATAGGAAATAAGCTGCATGGCGGAATTATATACAAAAGATAAGGCTGCAAGCTGAGTAGTAGTACTATCTGTAGCTCCCGCAGCGGTAGGATCCTGTAGGGTATCTCCTAGCTCATTCAGGAGATCCCCCTGGAGACGGATGAAATGGGATAAATAATGCAGTGACCTAAGAGTAAAGGCCGCTGAAGAAAAGACACGCCTCCCATATCTGTCCATCATACGGGACTCTGTTCAGTGGATTGACAGAAGTAGAGGTTTCTGCCAATTCCTTCTTTGTGGCCGCCGCTACCACCATAGCATCAACTGGCATGCCCTTAGTCAGGAAAGATTTGTCATCTGGTGCAGTTATGAACTTACTGGGCCCTCCGCAGAACTGGTTCCATCGATTCCAAGGAGCTCCACACCTTCCAACTTACTACCCCCTAGCAGTGGGTCGAAGGGCGGAGACACTCAAGACGTGGAGGGTCGGGAACCGAATGCGTCCAGGTACATGGACTTGTCTTCATAAGGGGAAAGAGACTTCCAGCCACCCATCTGCTTGAGGATTTTCAGGATGTCCGAGAATGAGACATCCTCAGAGGGGGACTGTGGGGACCCTTCTGAGTACTCCAAGTCTGTGTCTGATGTCAGAGACTCAGGGGAGTCCAAATGCTTCCTCTTACTTCTGCTCTTTCCAAGGACCTCCTCAGGGGGGTGCTCTGGGGAGGTTTCAGAAGAGGGGGGGTCACCTGATGGGGCATCCTGGGGCATTGGTTCCCTATGCTTAGACTGGAGGGGTGGTAAGAGGGAAGACACTGGCTTCGTAAGGAATGGAGTAGCTGAAGATGAGGGGGGAGCTGTCTGAGAGAACAGTGCACTCCTCATCACCTCGAAAGCACCATGATCCCAGCCCGAGAGGGTCCCCGGCTCCGAAGAGTCGAGAGACATCTCCCGCACCGAGGGCGATAGCTCTGAGGCTGATGTGGGAGCAGAGCTCACCTGCGCCAAAGCTCCAAGAGGGAGAGTAGAGTCGGACAAGGGTCTGATGCCGCTCCCTCACCCGGAGCCAATGAGGGAGTGTCAGCCCCCAGGATCCCTCAAGAGGGGTTATCGAGGAGATCGGAGCTGATGTCAAAACCGAGAGACCGGACGTTTTCGGAACCGATGGTTCCTCCACAATGACTTCCATGCACTCCGGCTCCAAGCTCAAGTGAGTCAAAGGAGGAATAGATGGCTCCACATCCATACGGGCTGGGCTTGCTAACATTTTTGTGAGAGATGGTGTCTTGAGTAGCCTCTTCACCACCCTCGCCACATCATCGTCTGAGACGCTCCTGGATGACAGAGAGGAGTGGGTGGATGATCAGTGACTGCCCGCCACAGACTGGAAAAGTGGTGACTGTGGAGCGGACCGCATCGGTTCCAAGGAAGGAGACCTTGTTCTTTTGCGACTCCTAGATGGTTCCAAGGACACTGATGGAACCGCAGAAGATAAAGTCTTGTCGGACCAGAGAGTTTTCAGATCCGACGAACTGGAAGATTTGTCTTTCTCCTTGACGGCTCCAAGGTCGGAACTGACGAAGATGTCGGTTTGGAGAATTTGTCTGGTTTTCTTGCCTGATTCCCTTCCACTGGTGTGTCAAAGGGCCCTTTTAATAAACCTCTCAGTATGAGTTGTTTTTGTGCTCCTGCAGGACTCTAGTGCTAAATGCGTGACAAATGGAACACGAGTCCTGCAGGTGCATTGCTCCCAGGCAATAAACACAGCTAGTATGTCCATCAGTCAGGAATATTTTTTGGGAGCAAGAGTCGCACTTTTTGAATCCAGAAGGCTTGGATTCTTTGGATGTTTCTTTGGACATCATTGATAGGCACAAACAGCAACAAGCACAACAAAACCACAGCTACAAGTATCAAAGAGGAGGAATATACCACTCTGCAATAAACCACAACAACAGCACTATATCTAAATTCTTTAAAAAAATAAATAAATAAAAAAAGAGAGAGAGAAAGTAACAGAAGGTAACGAAAGGGGGAGAGCCTCTAAGTTAAACGACAACTCCCCCAACCGAGGAGAACCTCTAACTTAAACGGCTATTTCCTTAAGCTGAAAGGAGAGAAAGGAAGGAATAAGGGGAAACCCTCTAACTGAAATTGGCCGAAAGCAAAGGGTGAATCCTCTAACTAAAATGGGTTTGTAAAGGAGGGAGATAGGCCTGAAGGAAAAATTATGGCCTGAACAACAACAAAACGGAGATAGGGATCCTAAGAACAAACACCAATAATCTACAGTAAAGTCTTCCTCAAAGAATTTACGATATTAGAGCAAGATTATAATAAAAAAATCGAAAACTTAGCCTGAGCCAGTCTCCAGCAATCTCAAAGCTTCAAGCGTCAAACGAAATCTGGGCAACTCCTGTTAGGCATGATGAGATAGGTCTAGCCTTGAGTCAGTGAAAGCTCTCCAGCTTTAGAATACGGCCGAGTCGGAGCCGAGGATCAGCTCCGAACCCAACCAACAAGAAGGAAGGCGAGACAGGGACAACATAACATATCTTGATTTAATAGAAGTACAGCAGGAACAGCTGACGTTCGACTGGTGGCAGAGAAGTTCTGAGGT
The DNA here is from genome assembly GCF_019279795.1 of Protopterus annectens. NCBI lineage: Eukaryota > Metazoa > Chordata > Ceratodontiformes > Protopteridae > Protopterus > Protopterus annectens. The sequence continues at coordinate 481,762,612 of NC_056737.1, read as the reverse complement.
CTGGTGCGTGCAGACGTCACTTTTATGGCCCACGCTAGTCTAGCCACATCAGACGTCTCACGCACCCAGCAGTGACTACAAACTTTTGAAGACTGGCCAGACGTTTGGATAGCAAGATGAGAAGACCCAAGAGTACAGAATACTGCAACATGTGAATAGAAGGACAACAGGTCTGTCAAACTGATCTTTCGACTTGTCTTACATACAGATGGATGAATAATATGTGCATTCTATCCAGCCCGTTATTTTGAATGTCAAAACAGAAAGCCCATGACTGCTGCTTTTCATCATCATTTAGGAATGTGAACTTCTTTTACCCCTCCAAAGATATTCACAGATAAGAAGAAAATCACAGTTAAAATCAGCCCAGGCAACAGTCTGTCCACTTTGACTGATGGGTTACTACCACCATCTTGTGGATCTGACTGGCAATTTCGCTTCTCCAGACCTTGAGGTCTTTTCTTGCTCTTCTACCACGAGAAACCTGTCCTCCCCTGAAGCTCCCAAATTAAATTTGCAGCCTAGATTACAAAAAGAACTGAGACACACTAGGAAGATGTAACTTTAGGTTGGGGCAGGCTTCAGGCTAGGTCTACAAGATCTGTATGGAGGTAAAGAAAATGTGAGAATTTGAAGTGGGAAGGTAGACAGGTTATTGAAGTGTAGAGACTAGGAATAACCATGATCCAGTAAGAAACAAGACAAAAGGAAGACTGTGGTAAACTAAGTTGGATAAAAGTCCAATAATGATGAAAAAAAAAAAAACAAACGATCAACTGTTTATTAAAACAAAAAATACAAAGCTTTCGTGCTTTACCCTTCTTAAGTGCTAACATACACTTAAACATCATTCATTTTATAACAGAGTCTATTAATCACATGGCACAGCCACCCAATACAATTTCAACACAGCTTTGAGTCTTAAAATCCAATTAAAGACCTTATAAACTGCACCACATTTATGCATGCAGTAAGATACATTCATTTCATTCTTATGCTACATGCAATACCACTTACGTGATTTATTTATGTACTTATTCAAAAGTTTTTGTTTTTATGTTGGGAAATGTAGTCATAAATTTAATGAATGTATAGTTGAACATAAGTCTGACATACGAAGGGGTGTTTGGACGTATCCATTAGCAAAACATGTTTTGGACAATGATTGTACACATGAATTTAATTTTAAGAGTGACTGATGTGGTGTTTTGGAGTATCAGATGGAGGATATGAATAATATTTCAGAAAATAGTGAATATAATTGGATTTTAAGACTCAAAGCTGATGCATTTCCAGGACTGAGTAGTTCAAGAAGCTTAAAACCTATTTTAATTAAGAAACAAATGTATTTACATTAGAAATTGTGTTTTAATTATCTGTGTTTCTACATTTGTTTGTTTTTTTCGCTGTTAAAGTAATTAACTTCCACATTTTAGGTTATCCTGTCCATCCACTTCAACTGAAGGTACAGATATGCCAGCTACCAAATAAATGCCTAGGATGGCACCATAACAGGCAATTTCTGAGAACCATAACTCTAAAAAGAAAAAAAAAAAAAAAGGATCTCAACCTAGAAATTACATACAGGTTGTATTTATCTGGCAAAGTAGAGCAATCATCATCCATTATGGAACTTTTAAAGTAGGCTGTGGAAGATGCAATGAACCCTGCAGAATGTGTTTTAGGTTTGAACATTAAAGATTTATTGTTAGCATGATATATGAAAAGTATTCAGTCTGACAGCTGTCTGGACAAGCTGACTTTCAACACTTTCTGACCCACTTTGTCAAAGGAGTAGGAAATGAAAAGCTGGTTGTCCTTTCTGAAATATTTTCTGCAGTGTAAGCAGGGTGTGCAGCAAGTATCCTTCCTTTGTTGAAATGTCTTAAAACAAAACTGTAAGACGGATAGGTTGATTTAGGATAAATTCTGAAGCAACCTCGGATATAAAGGAAGGATCAGTTTTAAGGGAAGGCTTATCGCTGTGCAAAACTATATAAGGAGGTTTGATCGAAAAAAAAAAAACATTAAGCGAGCAATAATGCACAACAGGGTGTGTATTATTGTGGAAATAACACCCGACCAGGGGTGATCGGAAGCCTGACACCACAGGCAGAGGGTCTCTACACCCCTGGAAAAGCATTATTTCCATAATAACACATACCCTGGAGGGCATTATTGCACTTAGAGAATGGGCTATCTGTAAAATTGTTGTGTTCTAGTTACTTTTTTTATTAGTTTTTTTTACATATATATTTTTTTTATGTAAAATAGTTCTTCCATCTAATGCTTCAGACTTGCTGCAGTATATGTTAATGGTGTTGGCAGAAGCATTTTACATACAAAACAAAGCACTTAAAAAAACTGCAGAATGTCCAGATTTTTGGCTCATATGTTTGATCCCTTTCTCATAAAATTTGTAGTTTTCTGGCAAAGCACTGGGGATTGAAATCATTAAATAATGACAGACATTTGAATTTCAGACTACATATCCTTCACAAAATACATGCTAATGGAAATCTTGTTATTCTAGAAACTTTCTAAGTTCATAAGAGTAATATTTAAAATTGGCCCCTATTTTGGTCCTTTGTCCTCTGTTATTTGTGGCTCTATGTAGATTTCTTGTGTGAAGAGGTTGACCGCTATGGTCAAGACGTATGCAAACCTCATAACTGATACTGCTACCAGGGATAGCCCGATCGCTTTCTGACTATTCACTGTCTCTCACACACACTCACTCTCCACTCAGGGTGCGATCAACAGGTCGCCTATTCTCTAAGCTCCAATATTCACCTGGCTGAAGTCATAGCAACTAAGAACAAGGTTTTCCAAGACATAAACTTCACGTCAAACGAGGAGTCTGGCTTAAAGGTGTGTGTGTGTGTGGGGGGGGGTTCAAAGCCTCCAGAGCAAACTTTTGATCCCAGGAGAGTGTGAGGTCTTTAACTGGTGATCTCAGAAGAAAAGCACCTTTCAAGAAGGCATTACAGACTTTCTAGAGAGGCTAAGTTTAGTGAATTAAAACACTTGTGAAAATCTTAAATAGCTGCTAAAAAGACCATAATGCAAAAGTAACTAGAGCCAGCACTGAAGAGAGTGGGCAAAAATATAATACTAAGGGAAATGGGGAGAGAAAAGGTCCAGTCCTTATTGAGGAGCCCAAATGGAAAATCTCTTCCACTTACTTCTATAAAGTCTGCGAGTAGAAGTTTCCTGAGAACCAGATAGAATTTAAATTACTCTAGGAAGGAACGAAGGATCTCTGGCCATCAGTGGAAATGTAGAAGCCAAGTGGCCAATTTGAGAGACAGAATGTCCAGGAATACCCCTCAGGTGTACCTCATTATGGGTTATAAAAAGTCCATGTTCCTCAAAGTTCCACAGTGAAAGGGTCCGTCACATATTCAGTGCTAGAAATTGCTTTAACTGCTCTCCACGATAAATAGTATTGATTTATATTAATTCATTAAAATATTTTTTTATAAGTATAAAGAAACACTTTTTACCATGCTCCAACCTTCCTAGCTGATGTTGAAGTACAGGAAAATCTGTATCCCCTCTAGCCTGAAGTGGGATGCTATAACGGCAATACACATTTTGAAGACTCAGAGGACTGTGGTACGACCAGATTCCAGTGCTTGGGAACTGATAATTACTGGCTTCCAGCCAGAAGTGAAGATAACTCTTGGAGGCTTTGGAAATCTTTAGCATCCTAAACCTCTACAAAGCACATGTAAACTCCCTTCCAGTAAACACACAAGTATGGCTTGCACTGTGAACTACAACTTCTTCACATAAAAGTTTAGTCTACTTAAATCTTAAATGAGCCAGAGGACATTTAACTTCCTGGGAACTAAAAAAAAATCTGGAATAGACTCTGTACCATCTCTGGTCCGGTGGGATCTCTTTGGTATCTCTCTTTAGGTTATCATGTCCATCCACTTTGACCACCAGATGGCGGCTATAACCCATCAAAGAGGGATTGCACATTCACCTTTGCAGATGCTCTTTTCTGGTAGGGTGGTACATCTGGGATCGAGTGAGATTGCATTTTTGTAGTTTTCAAGAAGGGAATTACACAGCCTCTGGACATTACACTCATCACCCAGCTGTCCCATTTGATGGCAATCACAAGCCTAGGTGAAGAGACAGTAGACCCCCAACTGCCTCCAAAGGGGGAGGTCAATAACCCTTCGGGGATGCTGCAGATGCCTCCCAGAGGAGGAACCTCTGAAGACCTGGCTTTCTAGGCCTCTTTTACCATTAGAGCAGCATCTCTTAAGAGGATCCCCTCTTCCACAGTTACCAAAAGGATGTCAAAAGGAAAGGTGTGGTCTTCATAAACCAGTCAGCTCTAGACCCCTTGTGTGGTTCCTGGAAAAAGACTTAGAAGGGATCTTGCAGCCTACTCCTATGGCGAACCATATCTTTCTCTTTAGTTCACACTTCTGAAGTTTGTCTTTTACCTTTGGTATGTATAGGGAGAACCTATTATAAGGAGTGTTAATGAAGGATGCCTTGAAACAGTCCATGAAAATCACCTAATTGCAGCCAGGCATGGCATCTCATGGCAATTTCTGTGCATGAAGCTGTCACTACTCTACTTGCTGCATTTTGTATCAGTCTCATGGAAAGGTTGGAAATGGTGGCCACCTTTGACTCTGTCTGCTTGTAAGTATCAGAGGTGGCATGTTTTCCTAAGGAGTCTATCACCCCATCATACATATGAGGCAGTTAAGTGCTCAGAGTGAAAATGCACCCAAGTTGTAAACTTCCTTCCACATGCTGTTCATCATCCTAGATTCCTTGTTAGAAGGATGGATCAACAAACTCTTGTTGGAAAGTTCACATTGTTCTTTGAACAGCTGCCACAATATCAGAGTCCACCAGAGGTCTTCTCTCCATTATGATCTAGCCTTAAACAGTATCAAACTATTGCCTAGCTTTGTTTGTATACATTCATCAGTGTCCAGTTTCTGCCGTGCTCTCTCCACCACCAGGTCCACCATGAGGTCTGTGGGTGAACCACCTATGAGACAGAGGGAATGGACCTGAATGCCTACAGAAGAAAGTACAGTTGTGTACCTACCATAAATGTAGATGTTCGAGTGTATTCACTGTTGCAGTCATTACTCTTGGGTTATCCTGCTGGCAGGCTACCCGCAGTCGGCCTGAATTCCAAAGTCCTGGTCTGGCGTCGGTTGCTGTCGCCTCTTCCCTGACGTCAGTGCACCAGGGGTATAAAAGATGCAGCCGACGCCATTTTCTTCAGTTTTTCTTGCCCCAGATGTCAGGTGCCCCCAAAAGGGTAGGCTAAATATATTATGCCAATAAACATACATGCACTAGAGTAACATTTCCTTCATCTACAAGCAAATACACCACATAGGTTGTATAGAATAGAGAAGTACACATAAACCCCAGCCAAAGAAAGGGGGATGGTGGGAGGGTAACCTGGACTGCAACAGTGAATACACTCGAACATCTACATTTATGGTAGGTACACAACTGTACTATGTTCATCGTGTTTCACTGTTGCAGTCATTACTCTTGGGTTGAATCCCAAAGCTGAGGATGGGTGGATGGGCTAAATAGGATTAGGCGAGGTTATGAGGCCCTGCAGAACTGCAGTGGCAAAGCCTGCTCTGGATTTAGAGTAAAGAGGTAAGTGGTAGTGCTTTCTAAAAGTGTGCACTGCACTCCAAGTTGCAGCCTCTAATATGTCTTTGGTTGGTACTCTACTGAGGAAGGCTGCTGAAGTGGCTGCTGCTCTGGTAGAATGAGGCCTAATGCCCTTAGGCACTGATTTGCCATGCTGAGAATAGCAGAAATGGATGCAATGGGCTATCCATTTAGAAATATTCTGTTTTGAGATAGCCTTTCCTTGTGATCCTGCAGTATATGACACTAAATGTTGCTCAGTTTTTCTGAAAGCTTTAGTTCTCTCCAAGTAGAAGAGTAGCTGCCTGTGTATGTCCAAAGAATGCAGAATTTTCTCACCTTTGTTCTTTGGGTTTGGATAAAAGGTAGACAAGTGAATGGTTTGGTTGAGGGCCACTCTGGACACCACCTTAGGCATAAATATAGGGTTTATCCTCAGAGAAACCCTGTCTGCATGAAAAATGATAAAAGGTTCCACAGCCATGAGTGCTTGTAACTCCGAGACTCGTCTTGCAGAGGTTATTGCTAGGAGCAGAGCTGTTTTCCAGGATAAGAATTTTATATCAGCTGTTGAGGCTAGCTCAAAAGGAGGCAGTGTGAGTTTCTCCAAGACATAATTGAGGTTGTATAGAATAGAGAAGTACAGATAAGTCCCAGCAATGAAAGGGGGATGGAGGGAAGGTAACCTGGACTGCAACAGTGAATACACTCTAACATCTACATTTATGGTAGGTACACAACTGTACTATGTTCATCATGTTTCACTGTTGCAGTCATTACACTTGGGTTGAATCCCAAAGCTGAGGTTGAGTGGCTGGGCCTAGACAGAATTAGGAGTGGCTATGAGGTCCTGCAGAACTGCAGTGGCGAAGCCTGCTCTGGATTTAGAGCAAAGAAGTAAATGGTAGTGCTTTGTAAAAGTGTGCACTGAAGTCCAAGTTGCAGCCTCCAAAATGTCCTTGGTTGGTACTCCTCTGAGAAAGGCTGCTGAAGTGGCTGCTGCTCTGGTTGAATGTGGCCTAATGCCCTTAGGCACTGATTTGCCATGTTGTGAATAGCAGAAACAAATGCAGTGGCCTATCCATTTTGAAATAGTCTGCTTTGAAATCGCTTTTCCTTGCGATCCTGCAGCATATGCCACTAAGAGTTGCTCAGTCTTTCCGAAGGCTTTAGTTTTGTCCAAGTCGAAGCATACCTGTCTGTGTATGTCCAAAGAATGGAGAAGTCTCTCCCCCTTATTCTGTGGGTTTGGATAAAAGGTAGGCAAATGAATGGTTTGGTTAAGAGCCACACTGGACACTACCTTAGGCATAAATGTTGGGTTTGTCTTTAGAAAAACCCTGTCCGGATGAAAAATAATAAAAGGTTCCATAGCCATTAGTGCCTGTAACCCTGAGACTCTTCTTGCTGAGGTTATTGCTAGGAGCAGAGCTGTTTGCCATGACAAGTATTTTATCTCAGCTGTATTGGCTGGCTCAAAACGAAGCAGTGTGAGCTTTTCCAAGACAAAGGTCCCATGCAGGTGTTGGAGCTCTCCTTGGAGGTCTTATGTTTTTGGCCCCTCTGAGGTACTGCCTTAGCAGTGGATGAGAAAAAATAGGTTGATTCGTATTGTAATGAGCTGAAATGGCAGAGGCATGGATCTTAATTGATGAGAAGGACAGGCCTTTGTCCAGCATTTCAGTTAGGTATTGTAAAACCTGAGGAATATTTGGTATAAGCGTGTCCATTCCTTGTGCCTGGTTCCAAGCACAGAATCTCTTCCATTTTTCTGTTTAAGATTTTCTGGCGCTGGGCTTCCTGGCCTCCAAAATAACATCCATAACTGCTTTAGAGAGAGGTGTGTTCTGAATGGTTAAATCATCAGCAATGCAGCCAGATTTAGGGTTCTGAGTTGACTGTGCAGTATCTGATTCTTTTGTTGGGTCAGCAAATGAGGAATTTGGGGTAATGTCCAGGCTGAGCCTTGAGACAAGCTCTTTAGGATTGGGTACCAGTGCTGGCATAGCCAGTCTGGTGCAATCAATATAATTTTTGGCTTCTCTTGTCTGACCTTTAGGAGTACCTTGGGGAGGACAGGCAGTGGAGGAAAGGCATATACAGTAAGGGTTTTCCAGCTGAATGACAGGGCATCCACTTTCCATGCTTGTTTGTGATAAGTCCTTGTGCAGAATCTCTGTAGTTGGCAGTTGTGCAGGGAGGCAAATAGATCTATATCCGGGCATCCCCATTTCCTTGTTATCATGCTGAAGATTTGTGGATCTAGTTTCCACTCGTGTGGATCCTTGAGATTTCTGCTTAGTTCGTCTGCCAGAGTATTTGTCTTTCCTGGCAGGAATTGTGCTTGCAGGTGTACTTGATAAGTCAATGCTGTGTTCCACAAAGTCATGGCTTGTCTGCAGAGGGGGTAGGAATGTGTGCCTCCCTGCTTGTTTATGTACCACATGACTGTAGCATTGTCCGTCTTTACCAGCAGTTGTCCTGGATGAAGTAGATCCTTGAAGGCTGTCAGGGCATTCTGAACAGCTAGCATCTCTTTTTGATTGATATGAAGATGCATTTGGCTTGCTGGCCATGCTCCCTGAATACATTTTCCTGCCATGTGGGCCCCCCAGGCATAATCTGATGCATCTGTTGTTAGTGTTTGTCTGGCCGTGGGTAGAGTGAATGGCTGTCCCTTGTTGTGGTGACAGGCCTGTTCCCACCATCGAAACTCCTGTTGCAGGCAGGGAATGAGGGTAATTAATGCTTCCAGGCTGTGGCAATGTTGATTCCAAACACTTTTTAGATACCGTTGTAGTTTCCTCATATGCTGTCTTGCATATGGAATTAACAGAATGCAGGAAGCCATGAAGCCCAAAGCCTGCAGAATTTTTCTTGCAGATAACTGGATCTTTCTTGCCAACATTTCGAAGTAAGAAGTCAGTTGCCTTTGTTTGTCTGCATGAGAGAAGCCATCTGGGCAGCTGTATTTAAGCTTACATCCAGGAATATTATCTCTTGAGAGGGCACTACTTTTGATTTCTTTTCATTTACCGTGAACCCTAGGCAAATTAGTAATCTTTTTACAAATGCCAGATGCTTCAGTAGAATGTCTTTGTTCTCTGCTTGAATAAGGCAGTCATCCAAGTAAGGGTATATTTGAATTCCTCTTTGTCTGCAGAAGGCAATTACTGGTGCCAAGCATTTTGTGAAGACCCTGGGAGCAGTAGATAAGCCAAAGGGCAGTGCAGATAATTGGTAGTGCATTGATCCAGCTATGAATCTGAGGTATCGACTGCAATGTTGTCTGATTGGGACATGCAGGTATGCCTCTTTTAGGTCCAAAGTTACAAGCCAAGCCTTCTTGCCCAGCCTGGGCAGAAGCTGCTGCAGAGTCAACATTTTGAATTTTGGAATGTCCAGAAAAGTGTTTAGTATAGACAGGTCCAGTATTGGTCTCCAGGCTTTGTCCTTTCTGGGTACCAGGAATAGTCTTGAGCAAAATCCTTGTCCCTGCTCTTGCTGTGGTACTCGCTGAATGGCCCTCATGTCCATGAGGGATGTAACTTGTTTTTGTGACTCTGCCCATTGATTTTGTGGCAGGTCTGGCATACCTTTTGCCTTTGGTAGGGTGTGAAAGTGGAACCTGTAGCCCTGGGACACTATATTCAAGACCCATTTGTCCTGGTTGATTATATGCCAATTTTGTGAAAAAAATGCTAGTTTTCCCCCTAAGGGAGCTGCCAAAAGATAAGTGCTTGGTATTGGCAGAGGAAAGTCATTGGGACTGTTTTCGATATGGCTGTGATTTGTCTTCTCCGCTTTTGGAGGTAGAAGCACCCCATTGTTTAGGCCTGTATGAACCTTGGGGCTGGGATCTGCCTCTAGGGCATTTGTATCTGCCTCTTTGTGGCCTGTCTGACACTGGAAAGGACCAATTATTTGAAGGCCAGTTCCTGCTAAATCTGGGTGGTTGTACCTTTAAGAAATCCTTAACTGTCTGCATAGATTTCACTTTATCCTCCATTTTCTTCAACACCTCTTCTGCCTTTAACACCACACAAAGTATCATGCTGTAAAGGAGCATCCAATAATTTTGCTTTAACATGATCAGGCAGATTTTGTTCCTTTAACCAAGCATGCCTTCTAATGACAGTACCCGTAACAGCGGCCCTGCAAGAGGCCTCCAGTGAATCAAAACCACATTGCAAAGTATGTTTTCCCACTTGTTCAGCTGCATGCAATAAATCCTGCATTTCCTTGTTATCTGCACATTCAGAATTTGTCAACATTTTCTGTTTTAGCAGTGACATTAAATATTGCTGATATTTAAGCATATGAAACTGACAATTTAAAGTCCTTACAGCCAAGGTAGCAGAAGTGTAAATTTTTTCCCCCCACCTGTCCAGTGCTCTAGAATACCTATCAGAGGGGACAGGGTTTTTTGCAGTGGAAGCCTTGACCCCTTTGAGACCCTGAGATATAGTTTCTGGGTCAGCAGCAGGGTTTTTATATAGAAATTTGTGGGAATCTGGAACCCTGTAGTATCTGTCTGGCTTAACTGGTGCAGGGGGTAAAGAGTCAGGAGACAGGCTGGACTCTGAAAATACATCTACTATGTCTAGAACAGGTGGAATAGCAAGAGGTCTGTGCTGAGGTAGTAAAAGAAAGTGCCTTTTCTTAGATTCTGAGTATTCTTGGCTCTCCCAGTGAAAGTGCTCTCTCATGGTGTGAAGGGTTTCCCCAAAAGAATAATCCTCAGGAGGAGAGGCTGAAGGAATAGACTCTTCAGCATCAGAATCCTCATAGGGAGGAAGGGAGTATCCCTGTTCAGAACAGGAATCAGAGGAAATGGAAACCTGATCTGAAGATTCATATTCTGTCTCTTGCCTAGGCCTCTTATCTGGAGGGGGATGGGAACCCCTGATCAAAATAATTAGGTCTTCGGCCATTTTAAGCATCTGTTTTTTAGGCATGGAAGTCTGTGCAGGAGAATGCTGTACTTGTTTCTTTGTCTTTAGAGCTGCTTTAGTCTTTGCCTTTGAAGCTGTGGTTGGCTTAACATATAACTGTGTAGGTCTGAAAACACCCTCAGAAGCAGATGCCTGCTCAGTGGCTCCGGACCCATCTGAGGGAATAGTTTCTGAATGTCCAGTACCTTGAGTTTCCAAAGGCCTAGTCGGCTTCACGTGGGAGTCAGAAGCGGCCTGTGGCTCTGAGGTAGCGGGTGTCAGGGGCTGCGAAAGCGCCTCACTGAGAACCGGCAAACTGGTGTCTGGCCTAGCGGGGGCCTCGTCGGTTTTGGACCTCAGATGCCTGTCCTTTTCTTTTTCCTTGCGCTTTTTATAAACTCCGGTCGTCGGCTGTTCTGACGGCATTATATAATTAAATCTTCGGCCAAAGTAATGAAATGCAAAATCGAACAGACGCTTAATAGTGCGTTGGTTAAATCTAGCACAAAACCGACAGCTAGCAACGTCGTGGTCAGGGCCTAGGCAAGTAATACAGTAAGAATGAAAATCTTTGTGAAGTATTTGCTTCCCACAAGAAATACAATTGTTAACTTTTTCTGACATCAGTCTGGAGCAAGAAAAAAGTTTCCCCAACGGGGTACTTAGCTTTAATGAAGACTTCGGATCTGAAATTCGGTTTTGAAAATCTCAGGAGTCGGCCAACCGGCACTTGCGAATTGCTTTTGCTTTGGGCACCGCGCGGCAAGAAAGACTGCAGAAAATTACGTCGGCTGCATCTTTTACACCCCTGGCGCACTGACGTCAAGGAAGAGGCGACAGCAACCGACGCCGGACCAGGACTTTGGAATTCAGGCCGACTGCGGGTAGCCTGCCAGCAGGATAACCCCAAGTGTAATGACTGCAACAGTGAAACATGATGAACATCTATTTTACATCAAAAATATATTAAAAAAATATAGTAATAAAAAAAATAAGTAAGTATAACACAGCAATTTTACAGAGAGCCCATTCTCTAAGAGAAATAATGCCCTCCATGGTGTGTGTTAATGTATAATTAATGCCCTTTCAGGGATGTAAAGGCCTGATGCCACACCCCTGTGCGGCATTAATTACACAACACACATCCTGTCAGGCACTATTACTTGCTTGCAGTAATCTCTTCCTTACTTACAAAACTTTACTTGTATTACAGATGTACAGTATGACACTATTACTGAATGTTCTTGTGCTATGCAATATGTTACAATATTTTTTCATTTATGAAACACCAAATATTGTCCCAAACGATATTTTCCTAAAAATGTGTATATCTCATTTTTTCTGTCATATATTTGTTATAATAATTAACCCAAATAGATGCATATATTTCTATAAATATCTGGCCTTAACTGTTATTCTAGAACATCTTAGCTCTACAGAAACACCTTCCTTATTTCCTATAAAGTTCCAGTCCTCAGTTACTATCATACCTCTCAACATCTTATGACAAGAAGTCTAGACAAACCCTAAAATTAATGGAGGGATAAAGACCCCAAAATAGGGACAGATTTTAAATACTGTGCTTATAAACTTAGAAAATTACTAGAACAAGATTTGTCTTAGCATGTATTTTCGGAAGAACACCAAGCCTAAAACTAAAATGTGCGTCATTATTTAATGATTTCAATCCTCAGTGATTTGCCAGGAAACCAGAGATTTTATGAGGAATGGACCATAAGTATGAGGCAAAAATATGGACAGTGTACAAAAATCTGTACAGCTGAGAGGTATGGGACTTTGATTTGTCCCATTATATTTTTACATCTTTCTCAGTGCCTGTGGTGCAATATATACTGGAGACAGTGAACTCTTACACCCTGTCAACATTATAAATCAACCTTGCCTATGGGGGGATGCACTGCACGGTTCTCATGCCAGCGAGTACACACACTACTGCTTATCAGGGAAAAAAAACATGGCTGCTTAGATGCTGGCCTCTCATGACTGACTCTCACCTCCTGTAAAAGAGAATGAGTGGGCTTAAGTGTCTGCAAGGTGACTAATGGTCAGTAGGTAGCAGGAGATAAAACAGATGAAAAAATATTTGACACCTACACTTCTATACAAGTACATCCGAATTATAAGGAACTCCAAAGCAGGAGAGGATAGGTGAATGGGCCATCCAACCACAGGGGGGCAATTGGAGGATACCTCTGGTCTATCAAGGCTGGTCATCTGGTAGGTTCTTGCCATATAAACTGATGTATATATTACAGCTAACATCAAGGACAGTAACATAATGCAAGATACTTACTATAAAAGGAGCAGTTCAAGGAGAGATCACTGTAACAAAGTACAACATTGGGTTAACCCACCTTCTGCTTCCTTTGGCCAGGTCAGACTTTCCCAGTCCATTTCTTTTTCCCTGCAAATGTTAATGCTGGTCTCACACCTGGGAAGATATACAAGTAGGTGACATGAAACTTACATAATTCTATCCCTGATATGCACTCTGGCTTTGCTTCTGTGAGTTTGAAAACCATGGAGGGAAAGTGTGCTTGTGGTTGACAAATATCCAGTACCGAGCTAGCTCTGAAGGAAATAACCATAAGACTGAGAAACTCAAGTAAAGCACATGCACTATGAACAAATAAAGTGAACATGAAAAATATTTTTAAAATCCCCACAAGTGGAAGGAAGAAGTGTAGTTTTGCTGTTTCAACAACCTTTCCTCAAAATTTTACTGTGAAGGAAATTATCTTCCTAAGTTCACAAAGGCGCTATCTTCTTAGAGAAAGGACACTGTAAAAGCAAGTCTAACATTTGAGCATAATTTCAAGCAGTACTCTTAACCCTGGGAGTTGGATAGTTATAGGATTCCGCTGTAGCATAGCCATACCAAAAGCTGTTCTTCTAGACTGTGTTTTCAGCAAGAACAATTTGGTAAAGTTGTGGACAGCAGCCACTGCAGCAACTTCCAAGATATCTTGTGCAAAATATTTCTAAAGGAATCTGCTGAGGCTGCTGCTGCTGCTATAGTGAAATGTACTAAAATAATGTCTTGCAAGGGTTCATTATACTTACCATAGCTAAATTCAGCACAGTGGGTCAGCCACTTTGACAAGGTTTTCTTCAGTACAAGCAAGCCCTCCACCCCATTCCTGAAGGAAACTAAATATTCATCTAGTTTCGTGAAAGACTATTCTCCTGATGTAAAACTTTGTATCTGAGCATATAAAGAATACACAGAAAGGGCTTCCTTTTATAATTTTTTTAATCCTCCACCTGGATCTGTGCAATGACCCTTTAAGCATATGTCCAATTAATTCCAGAAGTGAAAATATGTACTAGGAACAGTGCAACTCTTTACAACCTTAAGCTAGGCAACGGTCCTGTGACATATTTGTCCCTGCCCTGGGTCTTTCATCAGATCATTGCTTCATATGATAGCAAATGTCTGGTGGTAGGAATTAGGCCACCTTCGACATCCAGTGGACCAGTTTATTCCATGCTATAACAGCCAAGTCTGCATAATTGATGAGATCTTGTCCCCTCCCCCCACTTTTTTATGTACCACATGATGTAGTGTTGTTTGTGAAAATTCTGAGGGGACCTGGAGCCCAGGTGTGAGACATCTAAGGGTCTGAATCAGAACTTGTATCTCCTTCAGGTTGACGTGTTCTGTCCTCTGATTTAGTGGCCATTGGCCCTGGATTCTCAGGAAGTCTATCCATGTGCAACAGTCAATGTCTATAACATCTGTGTGCAGTTCCTGATGAGGTATTTGCAACCTGAATGGCAGGCCTAGACGGAGGTTTACCAGTGGTATTCACTACTAAAATTCTTTATTTAGGAAGGAGAGGAGTGTAATATGTGTGTCCAGAGAATGAGAACGTTGGGACCAGACAGATTTCAGGCACCAATGGATCTTTCTCATATGGAGTCTGGCAAAGGGGACCAAGGGTCTGGTTGTAGCCATGAATCCCTGGATACTGAGAATTTCATTTGCAGTGCAAGTCTGAAGGAGCAGGAGAGATTGACAGTAGTTGGAGAGGCTATGTACCTTGACTAGAAGTAGGAAATCCTGCATTTAAAAAAAAATCTCTGTACAGCCATACTGATAGCTGCATAGAGCGAGCTCTGCCCACTCGTACTAAGAACAAGACAAACTCAAAATACAAGCTATACTGGTGGAATCACAATATCAGTCGGTTGTACAACAAAAGAAAAAAATTTTCTCCAAGCATAGAAGGAACAAAGCCATACATACTAAAATTTCCCTGATCAATGTAAACAGGCAGCTAAGAGGGTTCATTAATACTTCAAGGGTTAAATTTGAAGAAGAAATAGTTTCTCAGGCAAAGGACAACCACAAAGCTTTCTACAGCTATTTCCTTAACCTCAGGGGAAATGCACAGCAATACACAGAAATTTCTGTAAATGGCATCACCCACACTGAAACTGAGGTCATTGCCAACCTTTTGGCTGACAGATTTAGCTCAAATTTCTACTCCCCCCCCCCCCCATAGTCGAAAGGAAATATCACATATCACTATCCCACCAACTATTACTATGGAACAGATCATCAATGCACTTCCAAAGGTCAAAAACACTACATCAATGGGCCCCCCATAACATCCCAGGATGTTTAATAAATAGCATGAAACATGACTTCTCGGGTCCACTTGAATCACTTTTCATCTGGAGCCTTCAGTCAGTTTTTGTGCCCAAGGAATAGAAGATAGCTACAGTCATTCCCCTGCACAAAGGAAGTCCAACCACTGATCTGGTTAACTACAGGCCCTTAAGTCTTAACAGCCTCATATATGAGGTCATGGAAAGAATCATCCTAGACATGAAAAATGAGGGTATAGGCAACCTTTAAACACTGGACCCATCACAGTTTGGGTTTGTTAAAGGAAGGCAATGCCTATTAAATCTGGTGGACTTTTTTGAGATGGTTACCAAAGCATGGGATGAATGTAAGAGTGTGCATACAGCTTACCTCGACCTGGCCAAGGCTTTTGATACAATTCCCCACTCAGGCATTACAGACAAGCAAACTAATTTAGGTATAACCCCTTTATTACTCACTGGACAGCCAAATGGCTCACTGATAGGAACCAGGAGGTCAAAATAGGTGAGGCCATCTCCAACAAGAGGCCAGTCACTAGCGGAGTCCACCAAGGCTCGGTACTGGGCCTACTCCTTTTTGGCATCTATTTTTCTGAAATGGAAGCAAATGCTGAAGGTTTACAGCTGACTGAGTATTACATATCACTACAAGCTGGAATTTTTATCATCTACTTCCCTGCAGTCACTAGCATTCTTCAAGAATGTCTATCACTGACTAACAAATGGTGCTAAAGCCATGGTCTTAAACTCAATGCTAAGAAATGTACCCTTTCAGAAGTCAACCATCCTAGCCAATTACCATGTTGATAATATGCCCCTAAGAGTCAACCCAGCAATCAGGAATCTGGGCATGCACATAGGCAACAGCCCTACCTTTGACCACCAAGTGGCCACAGTGATGAGGAAATTCTTTTATGTTGTGCAATTTATAAGTAACTGCATAGCATCTAGGTCCAAAAAGGTTATTATCCCACTACACTCCACGCTTATCAGACCAATCATAGAGTACAATTGCTCCCTTTGCTGTACCTGACCAGGCATATGCAGCAACTGGAGTGACCTCAGAGGTTCCTTACAAAAACAATACAAGGTGTAACAAACCTGCCTTATGCAGAGCACCTTAAAGCCCTTTCCCTCTACTCAGTTTTCTATAGATTGCTGAGGGGTGATCTACGCCTGGCATACAAGGCATTCGCAAACCCCGCACTTATGAATCTCCTACATATCTGTACGTAAACGAGTACCAGAAACACATGGTCTAGGGATCTGACTTTTGTCTGTGACTTAAACAAAATGTGCTCGATGAACAGAAATGTGTCCAAGAGACTGCCCCTCTAATGGAACAAACTTCACATCCATGTGAAGCTGGGATCGTCTATTAACCAGTTTGAGTGCAACCTAGACCAGTGGATCGGGAATAGGAAATTTACACCAGGCCTGGCAACCATGTCTTTTATGGACAGAGGTAGCTTATAAATGCCTGGCCCTCAATGTCCTGCTTGGATACAAAACATCATTATTCTTTCAGGAAAACTTGGCTAGGCTTGGAAAGGCTCCCCGGGTTGTTCATCTAGCAACAATCTATGAATCTATTAGTTTTGTGTCCAGTCTACACACCAGAAAAAAAGAGGTCTTGCGTAAGAATCAGGGTAAATGTCTAAGTTGATTGTAAACCCCAGACTCTTAAGGAGGGGAAACAGTGAAGTTGAAATGTAGTAGAAGGATCTGTTGAAATGGTGCCTGTATTAAAAGCTCATCTAGATATGGGAATATTCTGCAGAAGGCTATGACTAGTATCAGACACTTTCTGAATACCAAAGAGGCTGAAGACAGTCCAAAGGGCAAAGCTGTGAACTGAAAGTGCAAAGAACAAGTTTAAAACATTAGAAATTTCCTGAAGGAAAAGTGAATTGGGATGTGAAAGTAGGCATACTTCACATCCAAAGACAGCGGGACAGCCTGGAGAAGGATAAAAGGCAAGAGAGTTTGATGCAACATCTTGAAAGATGGAATCTTGAGAAACGTGTTGAAAAAGGACACATTTCAGCATAGGTCTCCATTCTCATTTTCCTGATACTAAAAAATTCTTGAATAAAACTCTCTTCTCAAGTGTTGCTGTGAAAACAGGTTCTATTGTGCCTTGGTTGAGTAGGACTTAGATGATAGGAGATATGAGGTTTACCTGATTGGGAGGGATGCCCTTGGAAAGAGAAATTTCCTTCCAAGCAATCCTGTAACCCTACTGAATAATGGAAAAGGCCCATTTGTCTGGCATTATGAGTTGCCAGTTTGAAAGAGAAGAGGATAGTCTTTTTAACAGGGGAAATCATAGACCGAGGGGTACAGGAGGAGGAAAGTAGTCAGGATGAATTCTACGAATAAGGAGACCGCCCAGACGTATAATCTTTGTCTGGTTTGCATTGCCTTTATATGAGGGTCTGGACTACCTGTGAGAGAAGGAGGTAGGCTTAACTGGGTAATCTCTCTGATACCTGGAGACAGAAGTGATGAAAATTTATCTGCAATCCTTCAAAACTGTATCTTGCCCTTGCAAGGTTTTAAATATGCTGGCTGCTTTGGGGTCAAATAAAAGATCCCTAGTCAGAGAGGAGTCTAGTAGCTTAGCTTTGACAACCTCAGGCAAGGACTGCAAGGGAAGCCATGCATACCTTCTGTTGACAGACTCAGAAGCAGCTGCTTTGGAAGAGGCTTCCACTATGTCACAGCTGCATTTGTTACTATGGTTATCCATCTGTGAAGCCGAAGCCATCACAGGCGTGCCCTGCTGCTCAATATGTGATGCTTCAAGAGAAGACAGAATTTTATTTAAATTAGCCAAAACAGATTGTAAACATTTCTTTTGTCATTTGAGTCTGATACTTCAGAGACCTGAAGGCCAAAATGAAAAAGGTGTATACCTTTTTTGCAATTTTGTCTACTGCCCGGCTATCTTTATCAGAGGAAGGGCATTAGCAGCAGGTAATAGTTTTGAAGGCTTGTCTGTAGAAACAGAAATGGCAGAGGGATCAGCCAAAGGGTTCTTATACAGAAACTTTAAAACTTCAGGCGCTTCAGAAAATCTGTCAGGTCTTTCAGGTGCTGGGGGTTGAGAATCAAGAGCAGTGGAAGTAGAGAGAAAGGCATCCAGAAAGGCCGACAGGATAAGAAGGACTGGTGCAGTTGCATGTTTGCCTGCCTCTAGCAAGTTGTAATTTTTTTTTTATTTTTGCACATCAGAAATTTGTCTGATTCTCAATCAAAATGCTTCATCATGTTAGATATGGTTTCTCCAAAGGAAGTTTTATCTACAGGAGAATTAATGGATAAAGAATTCTCATCACCAGATGCTACTTGGCCTGGTGAGTGAATCTGGGGAACAGTAAGCCAGAGAATGCACATCTGAATCAAAATCTACCTTATCACCCTTTCAGGATGATTCCAGATGTCTCTTGAGAGGAGTAGCAGGAGTCGGAGCAGAAGAGACAAAAGATGGCAGTCTAAGAGCCAAGAAACTTTACACAGGCCCTGGGAATAAAACACCCACTCCTTTTCCTAGGGTCTCTAAGGAGAGGAAACATTTGAGTTTTTTTTTTTTTCTTCTCTGGAGTAATGTCCTCTTTAATCAAATGTGGCATACCTCAATTAATGACCCAGGTATTCCTTCCCTTACTAAAATTTGCAGAATACAGTCCTTCAGTAATGATAAGGTGAGGTTCACCCTTCCCTCCAGCATCAGTAAGACCAGTCATATTGGACGTAAGTGAATCAAACTCCCTACCAGCCACAGGTGAGGTTTGCGGTAGTGGAAGTCTGGGAAACAGTCAAATGTGCTGCAGGTTCTGAAACCTCAGCGGTTATGTCCAAGTCTGATTGGGCAGTCAAAGTATCAGACACAGTCATCTTGAACAACTTCTTGGTGAGAAGGGATGTTGGGAGTGGAAGGATCTGCCATTTTAACTTGGACAAGGCATTAAGGTGTTGGGTCTCCAAGTAAGTGTTAAAGAAGGAAAGGTATGTTTTAGGTGGGAAAGACTGGGAGATGCTGCAGTTTTTATAACTGTGTCCTACACCTAGACAAAAAAAGGCATTGAGTGTGGTGATCCTTGTACGAAATACATCTACCACAAATCACACTTTTTCATCCTAGCTGACAACTACAGAACTGCAAAAACCAAACCTTTTAAGAAAAAAAAAAAAAAAAAAACAAGGAATGTTCCCCAAAGGGGCACTTATCTGAACCAGTTAAAGCAGAAGATACCAACAACTACATGTGGAACAGACTGACAGGTATGAGACCTGTGTTTGGACTGGCAGCATGATAGTCTGAGGCTTTCGCACTCTTTCATCCACTTATGTACCCTTACACTCGTGGGCTTAGGTTATATTTCAGACATATGGCTTCATGGAAGGTTTTGGCTTCAATACCTTGTCCAGACATGCAGGTTATTTGGTGGGATAACCCAACGGTTTGGAATACTGCAAAAGTAATCCAAGGAAGGACAAATCACAAAAGTACTTCCTACAAATGAAAAATGTTATGCATTGTGTTTAATGACTTCTCTTTTTTTCTTTAACAAGTATCTGTAATTTACACACATTAACCCACTACATACTGGCACATAGCTCACAACACCAGTGTGCCACCCAACAACAGCCCCTAAGGCAAGAAAATGTACCCAACACTTTAGTCATAGGTGACTCTATAGTCAGGCACACTGATGTCCCACTCACCAGGCTGAACAAGGAGAAAATTACAGTCAGCTGCCTGTCGGGTGCCAGGATCTGCCACATAACGCATGCACTCAAGTCACTCCACAACAAGTACAAATATAACTCTGTCATTGTCCATGTTGGAGTGAATGACTTGAGATGTACCTCCCTGGACTACATGAAAAGAGACATGGAAGAGCTCTCGGATCATGTGGCCCAGGCAGGTACGACTCTAGCCTTGAGTAGCATCCTGCCTTCGCCCAGAATTATACCACTGTACAAGGACAAAATGATCGACTTCAACAACTGGCTAAGCTTCTGGTGCCATTCAAAGGGGATTCAGTATCTGTCTGCCTGGGACGACATGATCGACAAACCACAATGCTTTGCCAGAGATGGTCTGCACCGGTCACCCTTGGGATTCAGGTTACTGGCTAAAGCTCTTGCCACCCTTATAGTGCCTTTTTTAGGCAAGGTTCCAAGGACAAAACCACCACCATAACTGATACAAGCATGCAAAATCTGAAGGTAATGCTACTCATTGCTAGAAGTCTAAACCTCAAAATGCACTCTCTAGAGGCACTCCTAAAAATGGAGAACATCGATATCTGTGCAGTAACTGAGACCTGGTTCAAGGATCCAGATAGCACCCCTGTAGTACCAGGCTACAACTCTTACCACTTTTCGGCCACCAAACCAAGACCGAAACACTAAAGGTGGAGGAGTATCCGTATTCACCAAGGATATTCACACCTTCAGGCTAGTTGCCAAACACAATGCATCTGAAATTCTCCAGATGCAACTAACACTAAGTAAGACTACAATCCAAATTGTAGCTTGCTACAGATCCCCCACTATGCCCCAAAATTCTCACTACACATTTCTAAACATACTGGAAAATATTAAGACACAACCAAACACCCTAATACTGGGTGACTTCAACTACCCTGCCATTAACTGGGAAAACTACTCGGGTACCAACACCTTTTCCCAACGATTCTTGGAATTCATAAATTCCAATGCCCTGGATCAACTAAATACATTGTCCCACCTGGGGCTCCAATATCCTAGATCTGGTCATTATCAACATGGGAGATAGATTCTCACCAGTGGTCACCCCCCCCCCCCAATTGGTCAGGTCTGACCATAAGCTAATCACCCTTGACATCCACATCCCACCCCACCCCCTAGTAAGGAAACCTCTGTAAAAAACTTTTCAAAAGCCAACTTCATGCTACTCAAGTCAGAAGTGACAAACCTCTTGACACCCATGCAGACGAGAGCTGAAAGTTCGACTGCTGAATCCTACACTAAGGCACTGTACGAGCACATCCACTTGTGCATGAATCGTGCCATCCCATATAGAACCAAGACGCTCTCCTCCAAAAAAAGGAAACCAATCTGGTGGTCCCCTGCCATAAACAAACTATACAACAGGAGGAAGAAACTGTTGCAGAAAAGAGGAAAATCCCAGGATGCAAAAAACTCCCTTACCAGCCTCAGTAAGAAGCTGAGATTTCTCATAAAATCTTCCAAAGCAAGTTACGAAAATACAATTGCTAAAAATTCCAAAGACAACCACAAGGCATTCTATAGTTACGTCAAGAATCTAAATGGCAATGTTCAGATCTGCTCTGAGCTACAACAGAATGGCATTAAATATACTGATCCCAAGGATACTGCCAATATCCTGGCAGATCGATTTATTGCCAACTTCACCCCCCTCTCACCCCCTAAAGGGCCCATCTCAATACCAAAAGATTGTCAAATTCCGGTAATCACGGCCACACAGGTAGAAACCGCACTCTCCGAAGCAAAGAATACAGCATCCATGAGACCAGATGACATCCCGGGCTGTGTACTACATGAACTACAAAATGAACTGGCACCTCACTTAAGTGTCATGTTTAATCATAGCCTCAACTCAGGCTTTGTACCCACTGAGTGGCGCACAGCTACAGTTATCCCACTCCACAAAGGGGGATCCACCTTGGATCCCGGGAACTACTGTCCTATCAGTCTGACGAGCCTGATCTGCAAGGGCATGGAAGGCATTATCATGGAACTTATAACAAAGACAATGGCAACCTTCAAACACTGGACCCCACCCAGTTTGGGTTCATGAAGGGCAGATCTCGTCTCCTGAACCCGAATGACTTCTTCAAATCAGTCTCCAGAGCTGTGGACGAGGGTAAGGAGGTCCACACAGCCTATCTGGACCTCGCCAAAGCCTTTGACACCATACCCCACTCTGGAATCATAGATAAACTTACTAAGTGGGCAAAAATACCTACGTCACTCGATGGGTTGCCAACTGGCTTACTGACAGAACTCAGATTGTAAAAGTAGCCAACTCCAAATCCAGCTCCAGACAGGTGACAAGTGAAGTACCTCAGGGTTCAGTCCTGGGACCGCTCTTGTTTAGCATCTACTTCTCTGAAGTACAGGACAACACTAAGGGACTCTGGCTAACAAAGTTCGCAGATGACTATGATGTGGATATTCTACAAAAGGGCCTTACAGAAGCAGATGCTTGGTGACAGAGCCATGGGCTCAAGCTTAATGCCAAGAAATGTATAGTTATCCCCTTTGGGAAAAAACATGTACCCATGAATTACCCCATAGGTGGCAGTACACTAAACACCGAAAGTGTGATGAGAGACTTAGGGACACAGGTGGACAGTGGTCTCACCTTCAATAACCACATCGCCACAACAGTCAGTAAATCCTTCTATGTGGCACACCTCATCACTAAGGGCTTTTCATCCAGAAAAAGGTCATTGTCCCACTGTACTCATCCCTCATTAGACCCATTATAGAGTACAACACCCCGTCTGGTATGTACATCAAAAGACATCTGCAACAGCTTGAAAGGCCACAGAAATACCTCACTAAAAAAGAATCACAGGTCTAAAGCAGATGCCCTATGCTGACCGTTTAAAAAAACTCCAGCTATACTCTGTGGCATATCGTCTACTCAGAGGTGATCTCTGCTTAACATACAAGGCCATGTCAAACCCTGAGCTGTTGGACAAGCTCCACTTAAAGAAATCCCAATCCCTCAGAGCCACACGCTCCAGGGATCTAAACCTTGGCATCGCAATGAACAAAACATGCTGGAGGGATAGGTTTCTGACCCAGAGACTCCCCATACTCTGGAATTGACTGCCCATACATGTCAAGCACAACGCCTCCTTGGCCCTCTTCAAAAGCAACCTTGACAATTGGATGGGAGATGGGAAATTCACCTCGGGGATCACGTCAGTCGCCCTGCTAGACAGGGGTGCAGGGAAGTAAATATTGTGGGAAGAAATATCTAGGGAATTGCTATGGCTAGGCTTGTATAGGCCCCTAGCGCCGATAGCCTAGTACCAACCTATGAACCCCTAAATGCATCTAGTACAACTGACCACTTGCATTCAGCAAATTAAGCCTAGTTATCTCTGCTACCACCTCTGGGTTTAAATGACACATGTTCATGCATTGCATATAGTTTTTTAAATTAAAGCAAACAGGTGAATGATTATACAATGCATTCAATAAAATCTTATTTTTAACAGAATAGGCACGGTCATACATCCCACTTTTACGTTTCCTGTTTGCCTTGCCAACAAACAAACCTTCATACATCAAGTATCCATTCTTCATCTAATACTAGTTCACCTTTTTCCTCCTCTACCACCCTTTTTTTTTCCATTTCGTCTCCTCTTCCAATTATCCTCTCCATCCTCAAAAAAAACTTTCATCTCCTTTCCCATCTATTCTCAGAGCTCTTTGATCAACTCCAGAGAATGTTCATTGTTACCCTACAGCTTTCTAATCTTTTGCCATTTATTTTAAGACTCATACACTTCCATTATGACATCCTCTTCAGTTGAAATTCTTCACGTATTTCTTCCTACATCTCATCTTCCTCCTACCTGCAACTGATCCTGGAATTTAGTTCACTCCTGTCTCCTTTCCCATCTCAATGTTACAACAGCTGTTCACATTGCCTCTTTTCTCCTGACTACTGAAACAATCCTTGCTCTCCACTTGTCTTCCCCTAACTATTGCCATATCCTCCAAACCCAATGAAGCTTTAGGTCCTCCTCTGAGGTTTCCAGAATGAGTTCCATTATATCCCTTCCCTCCATTAAGTTACTTCCACTTGAACTATCATTCTTTTTCAGTTCGCATCATACTCCACATCAACCAATCTTAATACAGTCACTAGTAGACAGGCTTGCAAACATCCCTTCAAATCTGGTACTGCTAGCCCCCCCCCCCTTTTCTCCAGGTTCTGTAATTCTTAGTCAAGCTAATCCAAGCCTAGCCCACCCCAAAGTCTCGATTCAATGGCTTTACTTTTTTCAAAAAAAGTAGCTAGTAGTTCCCAAAAGTCTACCTAGGATATACAAACTGAGGGATAATCATAATCTGTAAAACTTGTATTCTCTAGTCAGGGAAGATAGTCCTCCATCTCACCAATTGAGCTTTACCCTTCTTCAAAATGCCTTCATAGGTGCCTTCCCTAGTCCTTTCTATTCTATCTCAAAGTTACCCCTTTACTATAACTTTCTTAAGATAATCCCCCCTCTTTTAGATTCACATTCCTATTAATAATCAGCACCATAGTTTTGTCCTGATTTACTT
Source organism: Protopterus annectens (assembly GCF_019279795.1). NCBI lineage: Eukaryota > Metazoa > Chordata > Ceratodontiformes > Protopteridae > Protopterus > Protopterus annectens. The sequence goes on along the minus strand of NC_056737.1, from coordinate 481,738,037 downwards.
TATTCTCTGAGGCCCTACCAAATATGTAGTAAGCCCCAAAGCACCTTCACATCCCCTCTATGGCTAGTTAAGGTACAAAAGACATAATCTGCATATAAGGAAATCTTTTTTCTTCCCCTCTCCAGTCACAGCCACTTATACCACTTCTCCATATCAATTCTGCCAAAGGCTCTATGCAAATGGCAAACAAGAATGGAGAGAGGGGGGCATCCTTGCCCAATTCCTCTTTCCACTCTCACCTGACTTGATAACTTTGCCCTTATTTTAACCTTTCTCCATGCATTACTATACATCTTTGGTATCTTTACCCATCCTTCAAGTATATCCATCAATCTAGCCGTGTTTCATAAAAAATGCCAGTCAACCCTGTCAAATCCCTTTTCTTCATCCAATGATATTAATGCTACTTACCTATGTGTTACTTGAGGCTCCTGCATTATTAACAAAGTCCTTATCAAACTATCCCATCAGATGAGATGTCTAAATAAGGTCCCATCTGTGAGTTGATGGCAGTTTAGGTGGATGTAAAAGACCCCATGGTACTGATTGAAAAGAGTATGGGTCCATTAATTAACATAAACAAAACCTTATTTACACATTTACAAAACATATATACTTTCAGGTACAAATCTACATAGTCTTATACAACACCATCATCAGTATTCTTCCACAATTGACCCAAACTCCTTTCACAACCATAATCTAATGGTTCACAATCTATCTTCCAAAATCCACTTCCCATTAAATAAAATTTCATTCCATCTTTTGTTCCAAATAATCCATATTACATAAAATAAATTATCCATCATTCTCACATACTTTCATCTTGTTTTTATAATAAACATGCATAACAATGTTCATATCTACATTGCTTACATTATTAATATTCTCAAAAAAGTTTTTTTTCACAAGTTTTCCAGTGTTTAACCACACTTACATAAAAAACATGCTCTGTTGTCTCTTTCTCCCTAAAAATAAACACACTTTCAACTTTCTTTTTATATGTGATATCCCCCTTTATTGGTAACTTATTTATTACCAGTCTTCATAGAAAATCCTGAAATTCTACAATCTTAGTACACCAGTTTTTCCTTATTTTAATGGCTTTTATCACTTCTGGTAAATGTTCCCATGTATTTACATAATAATACTGTTTCATCACATTACTTATATTCTTCTATCCTTCTATTCTTCTCTATTTCATAAATTTTTACTTTCCATGTTAGTAATTTTTCTTGATAAAGATTATATAAAGAAGTTAAAAAATCTTCTCAACTCCCCCAAATTTTTGTACTTCTGTTTAAACATTTTTATTATTAATTTCTCATTCTCTTCAATTACCTACTCTCATACTCTATACAATTTTAAAGAAGTAGAATAAACAACTAGGTTCTCCCCCCTCATATTCACTCATGTATAACACACATCTTTTCACTGGGTTTAACTCTTGAACCCCACATGTAGGAAAACACTAAGAACACAATTTCTTGTTTATATAGATCATATAAACATTTGACAAATATACTATTTTTTCCATTAAAATACAAATCACCAGATAAACCCTTTTCTTGAATGCTGATCTACAAGTCTTCCACATAAGACACATTTCTTTCAGCAAGCACTCCCATTACCTCATAACTACATTATTTTTCCTAAATCTTACCTCTAACAAAGATACTTCAGTCAGTGAAAAATACACCCCGGGATTCATGAAGCTTGTGCCAGGCACAGGCATAGCGTAGGCGGTATAATGCCAAATATGGCTGTCGAGCGATTCAGGTACGATCCAATTTCACGTGCACTACCAGCGTACGCCAGAACTGCGCAACCCTCGGCTTAGGTATGCTAATCACCCCATGCGCAGTGTCGTACCATGCAAATGAAGGCATATAGTGATTCATGAAGTGGTGCAGGCGTAGCGTAAGCCCACGGAAATGTAAACCAAAAAACACGGTTTACATTTTCCCAAACAGAACATCGGAGTAATGGAAGCGGGCCAGACCCATGTATCACAAAGTTAACATATGCCAATGGTGAAATACACAGCCAATGGCATAAGAAAAGATGCACAACACCTAAAAAACAACATTTAATGTCATGTCCACAGTAACGCACAGCACAACTGTAGGGCATGTGTGCGGAAACTGTAACATAAAGAAATAATATAAAAATGTCATAAAATCGCAACGTAATAGAAATCAGGTTTACACCATAATACACAATGGTAGGCATGGAACACCACAACCAAGGTGCAAGAGTTGCTAAGGGCCTGCTATAGTGTCCGGCGCGGTAACTATGAATTAGTAGTCAATGCCATGCAAATGAGGCAGATAATACTGAATCGCAAATGTCCCGCCGGATGAAGGTTGTACCATACGGTGCAGCGGTATAACACCGAGGAGTGGCTCAGAGGAGATGCATGACATCAGCAGAGGGGTGTGCCACCATAGCAGTAAGCACATTGGAGCAATGCAAATCTGGCCTGTCCGTTGCTAAGCAAAGCTGCAGGACAGGGGTGGGGAGGAAGGTATAGAATCGTTTAGCTGAGAGCACACATGGTGCCCAAAAGCGCATGTGTACGGGGATGAAAACGTGCCCGAAACCCAGTAATCGGACGCACGCGCCGCGAACAATAGCACAAACAGGAAGGTCAGGGGAAGAAAAGAAGGAAATGCTGAAGTAGGGTAATTGGAGTACTAATGAGCAATCAACACCAATCAACTCACAATGGCCAATCGACGGCAGCTGACAAGTCTGCTTGCAGAAACCTGCAAAACAGGATAGGGGAGGCATTGGAATGCAAAGAAAGGAGGGGAGGCATTGGATTGCAAAGATAGGAGACCTGACACAGCAGAGCAAAGCAAACCGACAGTAGACCGACAGTAGCACACATAACGCAAGATACGCCAGGTCCAGGAAAGTACAAATGAAAGTAGGCTGCTGGAAGCGTGCCAGAAAATGGTAGGTGCAACGTGCAGAAATGTAAAGGGAAGGTCAAGAGGTAATCTACGGCAGCCAAATGTAATTCAACACCAAAGGCACCACAATAGTAGTTCCGGTAGTAAAACACATAAGATACCCTGTAGCTACGATCGTACATACACACCGTATGACATCATCGGTGTTCACAGCACAATAGTATAAAGTGTGAAAGCACCCTACACACACCTGTGTATTCCCAAACACTGCACCATAGGTGTAAACACACGGGGAACTTTTAAAATGTACATGTTGGGAGCTGCCATAGCTGTGATTCATCAGCATGTGTTAGAGACTGACGGTGTTGTGGAGGATGATGCCAACAACTACCGCAGGCCTCGGAGGAGAAGGACAGTGTTCAGACCAAGGGTAACCTACCAGGGGCTACATGACCTGGAGATAGTAGAGCGTTACAGGGTGGACAGGGACATCTTACAGCAAATAGTGGAGCTGTGCCGGCCACGCCTGAGAACCAGAAACAACAGAGGGGAACCCATCCCAGTGGACACGAAGGTATGTGTAAGCCTGCGAATACTGGCCACAGGTACCTTTCAAAGGCCACCTGGAGATATAATGGGGATCTCACAGGCATCAGCATCCAGGGTACTACACCAGTTCCTGGATGCTATGTTACCACATGCCAATGAGCAGATATACTTCCCCCGAACTCAGGAGGAGTTGGCCAGCAATATGCGCCACTTCCACCGTGTGGCACATTACCTGGAGGTACTGGGTGCGATAGACTGCACGCACATACAAATCAAGTCACCACCCGGTGAGCATGGTAGGCACTACATAAACCGCAAGGGATTCCACTCCATCAACTGCCAGGTCGTGTGCAATGCCCAGGGCATTATCATGGATGTGTGTGCTGGCAGCCCTGGAAGCTACCATGACTCCCATATCTGGCATGCCTCACAGCTGTATCAGGTATTTGTCAGGGGGGACATCCCACATGGCCATCTTGTGGGGGATGCTGGCTATACACTGGAGCCGTGGATGATGACTCCCATCAGAAATGCACACACACCCATGCAAGAACACCATAATGAGGCACACGCACAAACCAGAATCATCATAGAGCGTGTGTTCGGGATGCTGAAATCATGGTTCCGGTGCTTGGATACATCTGGTGGAGCCTTGCAGTACTCTCCAGGCACGTGTGCCCACATCGTCATAGTATGTGCCATGCTACATAATATGATCCTGCGGAAGCAGCTGCAGCAGGGACAAAATGGTGAAGGCCCTCATAGCCCACCGCAATTGCCAAGGCCATTACAGGCACAGAGGAATTCAGACCATGAACACACTGTGCCAGCCCCAGTAGGCAGACGGAGGCATGCCCAATATGCCTAAGCCTTGGCAAAGAGGGAACGTATAGCACATACTCTGACAGTGTAGGCCCCTACGGACTGACACCTCTCCACCTGCACACACACAGTAAAATGGATGGCACACAAACATGACCACCTGAAAATTGTAATGTATAGGTGGCCCAATGTGGGACTCCTACATAGGCAGCCCTCAAACATTGTACACACAACAGCTAGTGGAACATGGAATGTCAACACCTGAACAGTACATGAGCCTATCAGCATATGGTGGTGCTGTGTGCCTGTCATGTTCCCCGCCAGATATATATATATATATATATATATATATATATATATACATATATATATATATATATATATATATATAGATAGATATATATATATATATATATATAGATATATATATAGATATATATATATATATATATATGTACACATATATGCATATATAGAATACAGATAGAAAGGGCAATAGAGTGATATATGTTGATATATATGGATTCAGCGATAGCTAATATAAACATCTGTTTACAAGTCTAATGAAATATTGTGATACAATATACCTAATATAATATAATAATAAATTTTATAAAATTGTAAAATATATAAATATATAAAATTTGTAAAATTTGTAACTTGTAACATCAAACAGATGTTTATATTAGCTATATGTTTGATATTTTGATGAACTCTATGGTCATTATAGCCCTTATGCATTTTTTGAATGCATGTATCCTAGGATGCTTCGTGCATTCCCCAGTTGGTTAAATGTTGTTGTTTTTTGTTTTAACACACTATATATTTTTAATTGCATAGGATTACACAATTCAATGAGTGTGTAGTTTAGCTTTGTATTTTAGCCCATTAATTAATTAATTTTTGGCGCCTAAACTGTTATATAAGGAATCTTCTTAGAATTATTCAAGGTTCTGATGAAATCTGTGTTAGCAGATGAAAGCGCTTAACCTTTACTGTCTGTGGATTGATGTGGTGAATTTATGTGCTCTACGTGCTTTGTGAGGATTCGTGTTATCAAACAATTGAACTGTTAACATCGGAGCAGCATTTTCCTTGGGTTATCAGTCACTTGGAGTTATTTTTGGTTCGTGTTGGTGTTCATTTAGTCCCTGGGTATTTAATAGTTATGCCTGTATGTAAGAAACGTAAATGTTACATGCAATATGATAAGTAGCCAAAGTCCCACAACAATAGGCATGTATTGAGGATAAAAGTATGTGCTAACCTGTGTACTGACCGTGGCTACGTGTTGGCCTGTAAACACCGCTGTGTGTCCCGCAAGTGTCCAACAATGACCATATCAAAAGGTGGCAACCCATGGCAAACAGGTTCTTTTACCAACACAACCGCAATGACTGCAAATATCTGGGACAGAAATACAAGGGATAGCTGTCACTTACACATATCCCTTGATTTATCGCTGCAATTCCGGAGGTATACAAGTATCAACCTCACCTGCAGACGATATAGAAACCAATTAACAACGACCCAATGTACAATCCTGTAACATAAGTCTACTAACTGTTAGCTCTCTAATTAGGGACGGAGCCCACACACATATATATGGAATATGTGGAAATGCAAGTCCCACAAACCTGTATATGCTACATACACCCACCGACATCCCCCACACTAGAAACTAAAGCAATACAGACTGTAATAGCAGCACAAACATCCAGTCAGTCAATTACATCTGCAGAACCCTCAACATACCGTGTGAGAGACAATTAAAGGCGTCATGCAAAATTGCAGGCGTTGTATAATGGAACAAACAGCCATGTTACAGGTTTTGTTTGCAATAGTCCGTTATCAGACGTTGGGATGACAGGTACACCCACATGTTGAACCACATACTCTAGCTGTCACACACAATCAAACGGGGGACATAACTCCAAAGTATACTTGTCTCCATGCATAGCAGTTGCAATTACACATAACAAAACACAATACAGGCCGTCTCCCCGAAGGTAGGGCAAATAGGCAACGCCCAAGTGGAGAATTCAATTACACCCCACTGTTGCCGCGTAATTGGCGAATGGAGTAGCTGCATAGCTGCTATGCAAGTAATTAGTCACTCAGGAACACCAATTGGCGGGATGAAACCACATGTTACAGGTATCAACGTATATAAGGATGACTTGCCAGACATTCAAACCATATGCTCATACCGAATACCAGTTGAAACACTGTGAGAGAGATAGAGATGAAACTCCGTAATGATAACAAGGTATGTAGAACACCCGATATGTAAGGTTATGTATAGCATGATCTGTATTAATTAGTTTTACTGTATGTATAGCCTGGTTTGCATTAATTAAACGTGTCCGCAATGCATAAAGTGGGAAAAGGTATTTATGTAGTGATGTCTTGCTGAGCATACTAACGCTTGTAGAAACTGTGCGTCCAGCAGTGGGCCACAAGGTACACATCACAGACACCACAAGGGATGCTACATGAGGGCTTTAAACAGAACAATTTCATACAACCTGCCGTCAATGGTAGGGTATGTCCAACAAGTACGTGCCATAGCAGGGGATAGTATATGTTGAAATACTGTCACAGCACGCATGTGTATGGGCATATAACGTCAATGACATATCTAAGGTGGTCCCACAGTGCAAGCATGCTTTGCATTATGGGATACTATGTGAAATATGTGTAATGTATAGTATTGTAGGTAGATATGACAGATATTCTACACAGCATAACAGGCATATCATGCATATGAAAGGTTATCGCCTATTGGCATGTACAATAACAGGATACATATGGCTTGTAGGCATGGGACATTGTAATAGCATGATAGCTAATCTAAATGGAAGGGCTACCAAGTAACCATGCACAAAGGACATGTAATAGTTTCACAAGTGCATAGTGGGGTACTATGCAGTCTGGCAAGTCCATGTGTAAGCACAACTACAGTGTTCACACCAGTGGCACCTCTCTAGGGTAGTGTCCTGTGAACAGAAGAGCCATGTGTCACCTGCACCTCTGCACAGTACAGCCACTGCAGTGATCCCAGGCCTACATGCATCTCCCAACCACCAAGGGAGGTATCACATGAACAGTGCTACTGAGTGTCCCTGCATGATGTACATAGGACTCATGATCCAAAGCATGGTGAGTGTCCGGTTTGGGAATGTAACCCTCAAGCACATCCCACTCATTGTGGCATGTGTGCACATATCCATGAGCATGTTGCTCACAGTGGCCTTTGCTTATGTCTCAGATGAGGAGTATATCCATTAATAATGTTGTGGACATGGGCCCTGTCTGATCAGCAGAGGTCACCCCTGAGTATGTAGTATGCAAATGTGTACAGATGTGGTGTCCGTAGTGCAGCCGCATACTTAAACTGTCGGAGCTCAGTAAACGTCATGGCATGTTAATGTTGTGGTATGTAAAGCTATAGCTGTTGTGTAAGGTACACCCTAAATGGGGTAGTGTACCCTTGAATGTGTGTAGAAGTCTTGAATTCAGAGGTACAATGGGTGCCTATGTACCAGCTACACACCCAGTACAGATAAGTGTGGCCACGTAGAAGGATATCCATGCCACAGTGGCAATACGGTAACCACAGGAGTGGGTGCGACATATGTGTGTACTGCAAACATGTACAATGTGATATGTATGTAGGGGACTACCACCCATGTGATAGTCAGTGGGTAAATGGTGTAATGCAAAGGTGATGTTCATGCACCTTGTGTCATGCAGCTTGACGCCATGACAGTCATATCAGGTATCTGTCACAGTGACACCCGTATGGATGGAGCTGTATCAGCTGGTGGAGCAATCATGGCGCTGTATGCAGGGGTTTGTAAAGCTAGGCAGGGGAAAGTCCCCTGTGCTAGCCTGTTTTTTGTTTTCCTTTTAAAAAAATTTCCCCAAAAAAAGTTCCAATTTTTTTTGTTTCCCAAATTTCCCTTTTTTTTTTTCAACCCCCCAATTTTTGGGATATTAATGTTTTTTTAAAACTTTAATGTTTACTTGAGGCTCCTGCATTATTAACAAAAAAAAAAAAAAAAAAAAAAAAAAAAAAAAAAAAAAAAAAAAAAAAAAAAAAAAAAAAAAAAAAAAAAAAGAAAGAAAAAGAAAAAAAAAAAAAAAAAAAAAAAAAAAAAAAAAAAAAAAAAAAAAAAAAAAAAAAAAAAAAAAAAAAAAAAAAAAAGCCTTTAAAACCCCCTTTTCTTTTTTAATGTCTAAAAATTTAAAAATTTATTATTTTTATTAAAAACCCCAGGAAAAACCCTTAAATTGAAAAAGTTTCCAAATTAAAAAAAACCATTTCCTTTACAAAATATTTTTTTCAAAAAACTACATTTTTTAAACACCTCAAAAAAGTATTCTTTAATTGAAAAATCCCCAACCATAATTTTGGGTTCCACAACACTTAAATACTTTTTAAATAAAATTTCCCTTTCCCATCGCCCAAAATTCCTCAAAAATAAAACCTAACCCGGTTTATTTGTAACCCCCCCATGTAAAAATTTTAAACCTTTGCAAATAACCAAAAGTTTTCAAAGTTTTCCAGTGGTTTAACCACAAATTAAAAAAACAGGTTTTCCTTTTCCCAAAAAAAAAAATTTAAATTTTAAGGGGAACCCTTTTGGTTTTAACCCATTTCCAAATTTAAAATACCCCAGCCAAAGGGTTTTTAAGGAAAAGCCCCCAAACAAAAAACCAACATTTTAATTCTTCCCAATCCCAATTTTTTCCATTTCAAAAACTTTCCTTTTAAAGAAATTTTTTAAAAATTATAAAAGGGGTTAAAAAATCTTTCCAAAACCCCCCCAAAATTTTTGGTACCGGGAAACCCCAAAAATTAATTTCTAACCTCTTATTCCAAACCTATAATTATACAATTTTAAAAAAGGAAAATAAAAACTGGTTCCAAATTCCCCATGAATTTAAACCATCTTTCACGGGTTTAACCCCCCCAAGGGGTAAAAACATAAAAACACACAATTTTGAAGAAAATTAAACTTTTGGAAAAATAAATTTTTTCCTTTCCCCCGTTTTTTTGAAAGCTGAAGGGGGTTTAATAAAAATTTTTTGAAAGCACCATTCCCAAAACCATTTTTTAAAATTTTTTCCAACCCCAAAGAAAATTCAGCCGTTAAAAATACCCCCAAACAGGAAGGTCCGGGAAAAAAGCTAAGGTAGGGGTAAAGGGAAATACTTGAGCTTTCAAACCAAATTTCCAACTCACAAGGGCCAAATCGCCCCCCGGCGGGTACAATCCCCTTGCGGGGAAACCTGCAAAAAGGAAAAGGGACTTTGGAAGGGGGAAAAGGGGGGAAGGCGGAAAATTGCCAAAAAAGGAACCCAAACAGCAGGAGCAAAGCCCGCCCCGGGTAAAAAAAGAACATACCCAATTAAATCCCCCAAAGGCCAAAAAAAAGTACAAATAAAAAAATTTTAAGGATGCCATGCCAGAAAAGGGAGGTGCAACGTAAAAAAGAAATTAAAAAGGTCAAAAACCCCGGCACCCAAAAAAAAATTTCAACACCAAAACCCCACAATGGTGGGCCGGAAAAAACCCAAAATAAGGGGTTCCCTGCTAGGTTGGGGTAATATAAATTTAGGTTTTCAACCCAAAAATGGGGAATAAATGTGAAAGCCCCAAATTGAAATTCCCAAACACGGGGGCCCAAGGGTAAACACACGGGGTTTTAAAAGTAAAAATTTGGGGAGCTAAAAATTGGCCTGTGTTCTAAGAAAAGTGAGGACGGGGTGGGGGAAAGGATAAAATGAACAACCACCCAGGGCCCAAAAGGCATGTTAGAAAAGGGAAACCCCGGGGTAAGGGACCGGGAAGTAGACAAACAGGGGTGGGGAAGGGAAATTTTAAGAAATTGGAGCTTGGGCCCCAAACCAAAACCCAACAAGGGCCCAATCCCAGGGGACAAAGGTTGTTGAAAACCTGCAAAACGGAAGGGGACCTTTAAAAGGGAAAAGGGGGGGATTTTTAAAGGGGACCTCACGGGCAAAAAAGAAAACCAAGGGCCCTACACCATTCCGGATGCCAGGTTCCCAAAAATGGCCAATGACCCAAAAAATTTCCCAAAAATTAAAGGGAAGGGGGGTTGGCCCACCCAAATGAATTCCACCGGGGCAAAAATTACCGGGGGAAAACCTGGGCCCCGTAGCTCGAAAATACAAATAATCACCACCCTAGATGGAAAAGGCCCCCTACAAAACCGGGTTTTCCCCCCAAAAAACTGCCCAAGGTGTAAACCCGGGTTTTTAAATTCATGGGGATGTGTGTGCTCACCCCTGGAAGTTTTTAATGATCCCAAAAACCCCCGGCAGGCCCCCAAGGGAAGGGGAATTTGCCAAGGGGAACCCCCCGGGGGGCCTCTTGTGGGGATGTGGCTTTTACATGGACCGGGAAAAAGAAAAGGGGAGGGCCACGCCAAACCAAAAACAAAAAGAGGGTTTTGGGAAAAATTTTTGGGTTTTCCCGGGAAATCCCCAATTTTTGGTGGAGTTTGGGGATCTCCAGGCACGTGGGCCCACACCTTTCCTGGTATTTTCCATCCCAATAAATATATTCCCGGGGAAACTCAGGGGGAAAAATTGGGGGCCCCCAAAATACCCCAAATTCCAAGGGCCATTCCCAGGACGGGGGTTTAGACCAGAACAACTGTCCCACCCCGGTGGCAGGGGAACCATCCCAAAATTATCCTAAGCCTTGGAAAAGAGGGCTTAAAATATTGGTGTGGCCCCGGAAAGCACCTCCCCCAACCGGGCACCCACAGTTAAAATTTTTGGGGGGGACCCCCAAACAGGGCCACCTTTTTTGGGATGGGGGCCCCAATGGGGGACCCTAATAGGACCCCTCAAAATTTGACACCCCCCCCATGGAAAAATAAGGGGAAAACCCCGAAAAAACCCAGAATCACAAAAGGGGGGTGTTGGGTCCCTGTCAGGGTTCCGGGTTATAATTTATTATATTAATTAATTATATATTATTAATAATATATTAAGAATTAAAAAAATTAATATAGAAAATTGAAATTAAAAAATTAGACCATAAAATTGAAACCCAGTGGGAAAGGGCAAAGGTGAATATGTTAAATTTGGCAAAAGGGGGCAAATAAAACTCTGAAAAGGTCCCTAATAAAAATTTTGAACAATAAAATATAAAAAAATGAATTAAAATTGAAAAATTAAAAATTTAAAAATTTGTAACCCCAAACATAACGGGTTTAAAATTGTAAAAAACCTATGGCTTTAACCCCAACATAAAATACATGACCTAAGCTTGGGGGCCCCCTTTTGTTTGTTTTTTGGAAATATATATTTTAATTATATTAAAATTAATATTTATTATTTTATGTTAATTAATTAATAATGTTATAAAAGGGAATTTAAATTATTAATTTATGAAACTTATAAAAAAATATATGTACAGAAAAAAAAGGGCAATGGAGGTTTGTTGAATAAACACAGCAAAAAAACCCCTTGGACAAAGCCCCAATAAATTTGTTCAATTTATTTAATATTAATTTAATTAAAAAAAAATTGTTAATAAATATAAAAAAGTAAAAGTCAACAAAAACAATTTTTTATTTGGGGAAAAAAGTATTGTAACCCTTTTGGGGTCCCCCCTTTAGTTTTTGGCCCTGAAAACCACCCCCGTGTTCCCCCAAATTTGGTTAAAAGGGAACCATTTTAAAAGGTGGAACCCCAAAATTCAAAAGGCTTTTTACCCAAAAATTTAAGGGCCAAATTTTTTGGGGGAAACCAAAAATTACAAGGGAAAAACTTTTTCAAAAAACCCCCATTCCCCTTGGGGATTTTTGGGGGAAATTCGGGGGTTTTAAAAACAATTAAAAAAAGCCACCTTTGGAAGACGGATTAAAAAAAAATTTTCAAGCCCAATTTAAAATCCGAAAATTAAGAAACAAAATGTTACTCCAAAAATTTTAAGGGAAAAAGCCCACAACAATATAGGGAATTAGGTAAAAGGGCAACCCACAAACCGGGGTATTTGGCCTTAAACACCGCTTTCCCCAATGAAACAAAGCCAAAAAAGGGGCCCCCGGGAAACGGGCCCCAAAAAACCAAATATCAAAAAATCGGGGCAAAAATCAAATACCTGTAAACACAATTTAAAGGCGTTCATCAAAAATTGCGGGCGTTGAAAAATTTAAAAAACCCCCAATTTTAAAATTTTTTTTCAAAAAGTCCCGTTACCCCAATTGGGGCCGGGGACCCCCAAAATTTTTGGTTGAAAACCCCAAAAACCCTTAAATTGTAAAACACCCCCCAATCCCCACATAAAAACCAAAGAATCCCTTGTTCCAAAAACCATAGCATTTCAATTACACTAAAAAAACCCCCAAAAAACCCCGTTGGAAAAAAAGGGCAAAAAGGAAAGGGGGAAATGGAAAAACAATTTCCCCATTTTTTTCCCAATGGTTTTTGGCGGGGGAGGGGTCCCCCACTGTTGAAAATTTATCACCGGAACCCCAAAATTTGGGGGGGAATAAAACCAAAGTTACGGTTCCATAAAAGGAGTTCCCAAAAAATTAAAAAAACCAAAAAGCCTCTCCCGAAAAAGGGAAAACCCCCGGTGGAAAATTTAAATTTAAATTTTCCGTAATTCAAGGAGTGGGCCACCGATTAAGGGTTTAGTATGGGCAAATTGGGGGGTTTTAATTAGTTTTACTGTATGTATAGCCTGGTTTGCATTAATTAAACGTGTCCGCAATGCATAAAGTGGGAAAAGGTATTTATGTAGTGATGTCTTGCTGAGCATACTAACGCTTGTAGAAACTGTGCGTCCAGCAGTGGGCCACAAGGTACACATCACAGACACCACAAGGGATGCTACATGAGGGCTTTAAACAGAACAATTTCATACAACCTGCCGTCAATGGTAGGGTATGTCCAACAAGTACGTGCCATAGCAGGGGATAGTATATGTTGAAATACTGTCACAGCACGCATGTGTATGGGCATATAACGTCAATGACATATCTAAGGTGGTCCCGCTGTGCAAGCATGCTTTGCATTATGGGATACTATGTGAAATATGTGTAATGTATAGTATTGTAGGTAGATATGACAGATATTCTACACAGCATAACAGGCATATCATGCATACGAAAGGTTATCGTCTATTGGCATGTACAATAACAGGATACATATGGCTTGTAGGCATGGGACATTGTAATAGCATGATAGCTAATCTAAATGGAAGGGCTACCAAGTAACCATGCACAAAGGACATGTAATAGTTTCACAAGTGCATAGTGGGGTACTATGCAGTCTGGCAAGTCCATGTGTAAGCACAACTACAGTGTTCACACCAGTGGCACCTCTCTAGGGTAGTGTCCTGTGAACAGAAGAGCCATGTGTCACCTGCACCTCTGCACAGTACAGCCACTGCAGTGATCCCAGGCCTACATGCATCTCCCAACCACCAAGGGAGGTATCACATGAACAGTGCTACTGAGTGTCCCTGCATGATGTACATAGGACTCATGATCCAAAGCATGGTGAGTGTCCGGTTTGGGAATGTAACCCTCAAGCACATCCCACTCATTGTGGCATGTGTGCACATATCCATGAGCATGTTGCTCACAGTGGCCTTTGCTTATGTCTCGTATGAGGAGTATATCCATTAATAATGTTGTGGACATGGGCCCTGTCTGATCAGCAGAGGTCACCCCTGAGTATGTAGTATGCAAATGTGTACAGATGTGGTGTCCGTAGTGCAGCCGCATACTTAAACTGTCGGAGCTCAGTAAACGTCATGGCATGTTAATGTTGTGGTATGTAAAGCTATAGCTGTTGTGTAAGGTACACCCTAAATGGGGTAGTGTACCCTTGAATGTGTGTAGAAGTCTTGAATTCAGAGGTACAATGGGTGCCTATGTACCAGCTACACACCCAGTACAGATAAGTGTGGCCACGTAGAAGGATATCCATGCCACAGTGGCACACGGTAACCACAGGAGTGGGTGCGACATATGTGTGTACTGCAAACATGTACAATGTGATATGTATGTAGGGGACTACCACCCATGTGATAGTCAGTGGGTAAATGGTGTAATGCAAAGGTGATGTTCATGCACCTTGTGTCATGCAGCTTGACGCCATGACAGTCATATCAGGTATCTGTCACAGTGACACCCGTATGGATGGAGTCAGTATCAGCTGGTGGAGCAATCATGGCGCTTTGTATGCAGGGGTTTGTAAAGCTAGGCAGGGAAAGTCCCCTGTGCTAGCCTGTACCGCAGGGAAGCATATACTGAACACGAGGGGCCCTATGACTGAGGACTGTGGTATGCCAAATGTAACTGACATGCAGTAGGTACTATGGTATGCTGGCCTCACTGTGTGTGTCCTGTCCATTAGCCACATTGCATAACATCCTGAGACATAGGGTACGACGTGCAGGTGGATGTGTATGTTGTCAATACCAGAATGGAGAATGGTGCTGAAAGGCAATGAGAGGACAATGTAGGATGTGTGGACTCCCGTACCATCAGCAACTGCCCTGGTAACTGTATGAAAGGAGTCCACCAGGTGTAGGGGCCATGCTCTGGCCCTAACAAGCCCAACCCGGGTGGCATCAAAGGACAGGAGCCCAACAACGTCTCTGTGAATGACGTCCTTGATGATGTGCCCCATAGCCATGCAGAACAGTCCAGTCAGGTGTGTAGGACTATAGTCCCACTCGTGCATTGTGGTGCCACCTGTGTGGAGTGTGATAAATGCTGCTGTGTGCCATTCAGGGGCTATAATGTCTGAAACAAGGCTATTACTGAACATGGTAGCCTAGTGGGGAGACATGTCATTCAGAGGTTTGTGGACATCACAGCCTGGGACGTTGGAAGGTGACATGGGGCCAGTGTCCCAGGATATATAGAGTGCAGGTTAGTACTGTGTAGGTGTGACCACAGGGACACCACAATGTTCCTGTATGGACTGTGGCCCTGCAGTGAGTGAGAGGGTGTAATGTTAGCATTGAATCCATCCTCCAGCATGTTGCCAACATCACCTGGGTCTATAATGTTCCTGAGTGACTGTTGTATGTGACAGCAGATGTGGGTGTTGCCATCGACTACTGACATACCACCATAATGCCTGGTGGTACACCCCAGAATGTGTCGCAGTAATGTTTACGTAGCTAGTCTTGGAGTATGTGATGAGGGATCCTGTGGCCGTACCAAGGCTGACCAGTGAGCTACCCCACCCATGGGAATGTACACCACTGTGCAACAGCCTACACCTGTTGTTGTACATCATATGTCCATGGAACATGACCACCAGAGTGGCGTCTGTTATCTGGTGTGTACCATCATGGCTCTGTGTGGAATAGCATGATCCATGCAGTTGTGTACATGCTAATGAAGTGCACTGGGGTATGTTTCAGCATTTGTATGTGCATTGTCCATCTGCACGGGTGTCATGACGTTAACAACCGCTGTCAGAAGACGTCTGTAGTAGGTGTTGTAGTACTCATGTACTGTGTATGCTGTGATGGGTGTGGTGCAGAGATGTGGCTAACAAGGTTGATTAGCATATGTTCAGAATCCACCAATGAGGGGATAACCCCAGGTGTGTAACACCAGTCACATGGTGGTAGTGTTCATGTCAAGGTTAATTTTGGTCTTGGAGGTGGTGTGTATGGGTTGATCCAGCAGAGTGGAGGTTATGACTCATGGATGTGTCGGTACATGAGTGGCTATCCCAGTTAAGTGTGGGGTAGTGTCAGTCACACATCAGTAGTAGCTATCTGAGCCCCACTGTCCAATATACCAACAAATGAGGTATGTTAACTGTGGGGTATGATGTTGAATCTGTAGCTTGTTACAATGTGTATAGCGGTCCCGGACACAGTTAGTTGCACGTGGAGCACCTCTGATGCATTGTGCTAAGTAACTAGCCAGGATGTGTGCACAACATAGTGGGATATGGGAACCCCTCAGCTGTGGGTGTGCCGGTCCAGATATGTGCCTGAAAGGTATGGTCTGTCTATAACCTGTCATTGCAGGTGTGCTCTGCAGAGCCTAGAGGCAGGTCCCAGTCACTGCAGAGATATTGGAGTGGTGCATTATAAGGTGTGCCCTGCCTGCGTGCGTCACAGAGGAAGATGCAAGCATTGTGTCACATGACCCTATGTCATGCTTGCCAGTTCCCGTTCTGCCGGTGACTGTTATTGGAAACTGTGCAAGACAGGCAGTATAGAAGCAGCAAGAGCCTTACATGTGAGCTGTACTCCCAGGACTGACAGGTGAAAGTCATCTGTTCCACAGCATTGTGTTTGAACAGGTCAGTCAAAGCGGACAGATACCAGATGCCTGTGGAATGACAATAGGAGCATAGGCAACTGTTGAAGTGACACATTCGGTCGTTGTACAGTGGTATCGTGTCCTGACGAATGCATAATGCTCCCCAGGGCTTGGCCCACACCCTCAGGGCTACAAGTCTGGTGAGCTATTGCATGTCCCTGCACACGTAGTCTGTGAAGTGGCATCCCAAGGCAGTCACACTAACATGGAGAATGACAGTCACATCGTACCTGGTGAGGTGTGGCATGGGTGCATAGGTTATGTTGCAGAACCAGTTACCCGACAGCAAGATGTAAGCGACTATCGCCTTGTGTAGCTTGCTGTGTGGAACTGCAGTGTGACTCCCTACAGAGTCACCTATGACTGGCGTGTTGTGAATGTTATAACTCCCTATTGGCTGTATGTGATGGGCACACAAGTCTGTGGGCTATAAGTTGGTGATGTTGTTTTCCATGATGGGGGCTACCTCTGGTGCCTACACAGAGTATGGAGACGTACTGCACAAGTTGTCCTCGTAGGTGTGGCCTGTGGTGGAAATCATGTGAGACTATGTGATGGGTGGGGTGTGTTGCGAATGTTACACATCCCCACATGACTGTCAGGTGCAGTCAGGGTTGGTGACACCATTACCCCCAGCCATAGCTGTCAACCTCCTGTCCCCAAAATGAGGAACATTAGCCCTCATAATGTGTGACAAATGGGCAAAACGTGGAACACTTACTACTGGCTTACTTAACAGCTTCAACTAGGAAGGGCATATGATGGCTAAAATAGGCTGGTTTTACGTATAAAAAAGATATTCTAATGAATTAATATGATTCCCATCTATTTAGCCATGGCTAGCAGTTAAACAATTTCCAACAATGAATGCGTGACAGACCCTTTCAATGTGGAACCTTGAGGAACATGCACTTTTTAAGACCCCAAATGAGGTACATTCCTCGTAATGAGGTACACTTGAAAGCTATGCCCCCAGCACGGCTGCAGAAGTACATCCCCCACAGGCTGTAGTGTCGTATGCTGGGAGGTGAGCATTGAATGTGTACATGAGACAATTGCTCTATTGCCACATGTACGACATATCCATCATATAGACAGGCAGTAGCACTGGTACGTGACAGTTGGACATGCCTGTATATACAACCATGTCCCACAGGATATGTGCGTTATGTGTGTACAACAGCTGTTGTACCATAAGCAAGCTGGGAAGTGTAGGACAGCCAGTGTACCTGTGTGGAATGGGTGCTATATTAATCAGTAGCTCATGACATGCTCACAAGTTCTGAACAAGTGCCTAGCATGACCATACAATACAGATAGGGTGTTGGATAATATCAACCCACAAGTGGTGATGACAGCCATTATGGGTGTCACCGCACTATAACCCTGCTGAGTATGGTGTGCATGTCCATGAACCATTATCACTGTAGATGTTAGCAGTACAGATGTACAAGACAGCACGGATGTTTGATTACAAATACCTTTGTATGTCACAGGAGTGTTCCACCAGTGGCCTGTTGACAGACTCACAACTACAAAAGGTGCAAGAGTGACATGTGCATATCACACCAGTGCCAGCTACAGTAGAACAGGGTTAATGTGTTGTACTCCACCCTCACTGTAGCCCATACCACACAGACAAATGTTAGGCATCTGTGTATGTAAGGCTGTGAATGGCCATGACCTATGAGTATAGCTGTGTCAGTGTTGTGAACAACATACAGAATGGGCTGTGTCGGTGAGGTGTGTGACATATGTGCAGAGTCTGATGGATGATACCAGCATTGTCACCGCTAGGTGAACATCCCTGTACCCATTAACTACTACCAAGGCTGTGGTCAACATTATGGACACTGTGTAAGGGATGGTGCTGTGCAGTGTACCCCCCGACTTGGTGACGTCTCCAGGCCCCTTAGGTAGTCATATGAGGTACCCATGTCATGTCAGGTTGCCATCCATGAGCACGGAGATCACTGGACAGGCATATACAGCACTGTGGTGACCAATATTGGAAAACATACCACCTTTAAGGGGTAATGGCCATGCGTGGATGGGCGACAGCCTTCACAATCTTCACCTCCACTATGCAGCATGCTGTCTACCTTGCAGAAAGACATTTGCTACACCATGATGATGGATATGCTACATGTCCATATCCTGATCTGTAAGACATATGTCATGGACAGCCACCGTCCTAATACTAGGATCGCCACAGGCTGGACAGATCCCTGTGCCATATATGTGACATACTCCCGCCATACCATGCAACCCTGTCCATCAAAGCTGCACATGTTATCCTAGTCATACATGGTGTGATGGCCGCATGGTAGATGTACTATCAACTGACTGGATCAGTAATGTGGCACTGATGCATCTTGTGGTGGCATAATGGCTGTCTGTTACAGCTTGGAAACCTTGCCCGCACATGCTATGGTTGATAACCATCCCTGCGAATGACGTCTGACTAGCCATTGTCCCATGTCTATCACATGTGCAACACAGGCGATCCGTGGCAGGATGTTGAACAGTTGTACAGTGCTGTGTAGATGTATATGGCAAAACACATGCATGCACTGGTGTCCATGCGTATGTGTGCATTGTCACTGCTCAAGTCCATTACGGCTGTGTCTGTGTTGATATGTGACATATACACAGCATGAAGGTCAACAGCATTACTGTGGACACATCCAGGCATGTGCAGATAGGTAAGAACACAAGTGCAGGCAAATAGACATGCCCACAGCAAGACAGCATTCACATGGAGTATGAAAACTGTAATGAGGTGACACACATATATGGTGATATCCAATGCATAATGGGTGTGACGTGTGTGACACAAACACGTCAGTCATGTCAGTGTCATGATGCTTTGCAAAGATAACTGTGCAGATGTAGTAGATGTCATAGAAATGTATATGCAGCAGTATCTCTGTACATCTCTGAAACTGTGACCTGTCACCATCATTATGTCTTACAGATAATGCCCCGTACACGCCTTCCAGCATACTGCCGCCAGGAGGATGATGTCCTCATCCCACAGCTCCATGAGAACTATAACTTGTTGTTCAGCCATGTGCTACAGCATGCCCAGCAGCGGGATGACCTGTGGCAGGATCTACGCAGGAGGGTGAACGATGTGGGTGGCCATAACCGCACCTACCAGCAGGTGCGCAGACACTGCACGGACTTGATACGACATGCAAAACAGCGTGCCACTGCAATCGCCAGGGAACAAGGTGGAACAGGTGGTGGGCCACCAACCCAGCCCCCACTCACACACACCGAGGAGCTACTGGCCAGTCTGGGGACACCCAGGGAACAGCATCCACAAACACTAGCTGCCATCGTGGAGGTGGGTGTCTCCCAACCAATGAGCCTGGAGTTGCCTGGTAAGTCAGTACTGCACATATGGCTATTATATCCCATTTAGTTGCATGTGTCACTGTACATTATGTAAAGTAACAACATATGCAAGGTATGTGGACACACATGCTGCATACTACAGTATGCTACTCTGTGTATGCACACATGTGCATACTATATGCTATTACAGAGGTGAATGTGTTAACATGCACAGTGCACCCTGTGGCTGTCATACAGTCATGGATAATGTTCATACTGCTGTGTCACCCCTATACAGGTGCCTCTGGTGTGACGCACAGACATGAGTCCGTTGCAGGTGAGACTGTCATCAGTATCAGGCATGTTACATAGTAGATCTATTTGCCATGTGGCCAGTTAACACTTGCACACTTGATGTTTGTTCCAGTCACGATCCACAGGTCGCATCACCCATCATTCACACAGGCCACCCATGTGCAATATATACAAACGAAATGATACACCGACTTGAAACCACAGTACTTGTCATTGCGACATGCGTGGTCAGCTGTGCATACAACGGTGGAGGTGTTCTACAATGGAGGCATATGTAGTATGCATTGGAACAACATGTGTGGTATGCACACAGTACCACACAGTGAGCTGTGATATGGGCAGCCCACAGGTGTCACCATTGTGTCATATGCCCCTGCATTGGGTGTACACATTGTGATGTGCCACCTGACATGTCCCAGACACGTAGTGTTCTGTCTGCAATATTGTCACACTATCGCATGACCTATACCCCACATACCAAACATACAACCCGTTGTCTGCATAGCCCTGTGGATTGTGACATATCTGACATCTATGGGTGCATGTCATATGAGACAACACAGACATGTGAGATAGATGGCCATCACACACACTTGGCCAACACATGTGCACACATGGCCATGGGGGATTGCCAGAGACATGTAGCCACATAGTAGATGGGATGTATATACACCCTGTTGCACAGTGTTCACACACGGTCCAATTATAGCCTTAGTTGACCAATTATACAGTTGATGTGGTACACTGGACATCCTAAAAGCCTGTGCACAGCTACTGGAGGTGTCACTGAAGTCTATCATATACAATCTGTTGAACATCATGACTGTGTCATAGCATGCAGTTATGGCTATGCAATGTGTACATATTATGCATTCTACAGCAATATAGATGCCTCATGATGCCATGCAATGGCACAGTGTCTGTACTTCACACTGTATAGCAATGTAGACGGCACACACTACCCTCCCATCCTCATGCACATTTGCTAAAAGTACAGTTTTGTACCTACCATAAATGTAGATGTTCGAAGATCCACATTGCTGCAGTCCTAACACTTGGGTAGTCCGCTGTCCCTCGGTCGGCCCGAATATCAGAGTATAAGGCTGACGTCGGTCAAGGCGCATTTGACTGACATCAGAACGTCAGGGTACAAATGCGCATGACCGACGTCATATCCTCAGTCTTTTCTTGCCCCAGATGTCAGAAGACCCTAAAAAGAAAGGTCAAAACCCATAGACAACAACTAAACAACCAACCAGCCTAACACCAAAAATATGTACAATATATACAATATATACAATATACACAATATACCTCAGATGGATAACCCAACCCACACAACCACCTCAAACTACAGAGGGGAAGGAGGAGGGTAAATTGGACTGCAGCAATGTGGATCTTGAACATCTACATTTATGGTAGGTACAAAACTGTACTATGTTCTTCATCTCACATTGCTGCAGTCCTAACACTTGGGTAGAATCCCAAAGCAGAGGTAAGGGAGGATGGCTAAACTATAATGAAGCAGGAGCTGCCAAATGCCCTGCAACACAGCAGTGGCAAAACCAGCCCTGGATTTAGAGTACAATGGAAGGTGGTAATGCCTAGAGAAGGTATGCACTGAACTCCAAGTGGCTGCCTCCAAAATATCCTTAGTTGCCACCCCCCTCAAAAAAGCTGTTGAAGTGGCAGTAGCCCTAGTAGAATGAGGCCTAATCCCAGCTGGAATCTCTTTGCCATGATGGGAATAACAGAAAGCAATGCAAAATCCAATCCACTTAGAAATAGTTTCTTTTGACCCGGGCTTGCCTGAGAGCACAAAGCAAAAGAAACTAATAACTGCTGAGATTGTCTGAACCCTTTAGTTCTGTCCAAATAATATCGCAACTGCCTGTGTACATCTAAAGTGTGCAAAATCTTTCCCTTTATTTTGGGGATTTGCATAAAAAGTAGGCAAATGAATAGTTTGGTTTAAAGCCACACTAGAAACCACTTCATTGCTAATCCTTCCTTTATGCCTAAAGATACCCTATCCTTATGGAAAATTAAGAAAGGCTCAACTGCCATAAGGGCCTGCAATTCAGAAACCCTTCTTGCAGAGGTAATGGCCAACAAAAAAGCAGTCTTCCATGATAAATATTTCAACTCAGCAGTAGCTGCAGGCTCAAAAGGTTGTAGACTGAGTTTCTCAACCACAAAATTACGATCCCAAGCAGCAGTATGAGCCCTCATTGGGGTCTTATATTCTTTGCCCTCTAAGAAATTGCTTGAACAAAGGATGAGAAAACAATGGTGGGTCACAGTCGTAGTGAGCTGAAATTGCTGCAGCATGAATCTTAATAGAAGAGAAGGACAAACCCTTGTCTAACAACTCAGTAAGATATTGAAGAGCCACACTTAAATCAGGCTCAGAAACATCCAAATCCTTAGCTGCACTCCAAAACAAAAATCTCTTCCATTTATCTCGTGCACTTTCCTTGTACTAGGCCTTCTAGCTTCCAAAATCACATTCAAAACTTGTTGTGGAAGTTGAGACCCTCTATGGTTTAAAACAGAATATGCCAGGCTGTTAGGTGAAGAGAGTGAAGTTTGACATTGAGCAAATGACTGTCCTCCTGGGACAACAGATGTGGAATCAAAGGCAAAGGCCATGGAGGCTTCCGTACTAGACTTCTCAGTAATGGGTACCAGTGCTGTCGAGGCCAATCTGGAGCTATCAAAATCATCCTTGGCTTGTCCTGTCTGACCTTCAGAAGTACCTTTGGGAGGAGAGGCAGAGGTGGAAAGGCATACACATGAAGATTTTTCCAACTGAAAGAAAGAGCATCCACTTTCCAAGCTGTGGGATGAAACCTCTTTGTGCAAAACTTTGGCAGCTGGTGGTTTAGTGGAGAAGCGAACAGATCTATGTCTGGAGTTCCCCAGGACACTGTCAATTTCTGAAATACATGAAGATCCAGTTTCCACTGTGGGGATCCATGATTTGTCTGCTTAACACATCTGCTAAGGAGTTCTGTGCTCGGCAGAAACCTTGCCTGAAGACTTAGTTGTAAACTGAGAGCAGTCTCCCACAAAATCATTGCTTGCCTGCATAGAGGATAAGAATGTATTCCCCCTTGCTTGTTGATGTACCACATGACAGTTGTGTTGTCTGTTAGAATCAACACCTGCCCTGGAAGAAGTAAATCCTTGAAAGCTATTAATGCAAACTGGACTGCTAACATCTCCTTCAAGTTGATATGTAGATGCTGTAGTCTGACAGGCCACTTGTCTTGTATCCACTTTCCGTTTAGATGAGCTCCCAAGCTTTGTCCGAGGCATCTGTCGTTAAAATTTGACTTCGCCTCTGGCGGGTCACAGAGAGTCCTTGTTTAGGTGACATTCCTGAGCCCACCACAAAAATTCCTTTTGAATGCAAGGTATTATTGGAATGACAGTGTCCAGATCCTGGCAGTGCTGTGTCCATACATTTTGAGATACCATTGCAACTTCCTCATATGCAGTTTGGCATTGGGAAGCACCAGAATACAAGATGCCATGAACCCTAAGGCTTGAAGAACTGTCCTTGCAGTCAGCCGGACTGAAGAGATAGATGATGGAAGTAAAGGGAAAGATTCTTTTGTTTGTCCGGGTTAGAAAGGCCATCTGGGATGCTGTATTCAGTCTTACACCCAGAAAGCACATGTCTTGAGAGGGTACTAGACTGGACTTTATTTCGTTCACAGAATACCCCAGGCATCTTAGCACTGCTATCACATATTCCAAATGACGAAGGAGCTCGTCCTTCCTTGAGCCAGAATCAGGCAATCGTCCAAATAAGGATAGATTTGTATTCCTTTCAGCCTGAAGAAAGCTATCACTGGAGCCAGAACTTTCGTAAATACTCTGAGCGCAGTAGATAAGCCAAAGGGCAATGCAGAGAACTGATAGTGAGAAGTCCCAGTCCGAAACGCAGATATTTCCTGCAACTTAACCTGATAGGAACATGAAGGTAAGCCTCCTTGAGATCCAAAGTTACCATCCAGTGATCCTTGCCCAGCAGCGGTAAAAGCTGTTGTAACGTCAACATTTTGAACTTGGGAATGTCCAGATAAGTGTTGAGGATAGATAAATCCAAAATTGGTCTCCACGTGTTCCCCTTTTTGGTACAAGGAACAGGCGAGAATAAAATCCTAGGCCCCTTTCTGGCATAGGAACCGGCTGTATGGCCCCTATTTGGAGTAACAGAGAAATTTGCTTGTGAGCCTCTAATTCTTTGTTGAGGAGGAATGTCTGGCATGCCTTTGAAAGGAGGCAAGGTATGGAAATAAAACCTGTAACCGTGATGTATGATATCCAATACCCATCTGTCTTGGGTAATCAAACTCCAATTTTCTTTGAAAAGTGCCAACCTTCCTCCCAAAGGTGCTGCCAGGCAGAAGGTTCTGGCAGCTGAAAAGGTAGGTCATTGGGTCTGTTTACGAAAGGACTGACCCTGCCCTCACCGAAGACTGTGCAGGAGAACTCCCTGTTCTAGGCCTGAAAGAGCCCTGACCTCTGCCCTGCCACGTCTAGATCTACCCCTAGACTGGGAATCATAAGAAGGATCGTCCACCCTTAGTAGGCCAATTTCTACTAAACTTTGGAGGCTGAACCTGCAAAAATCTTTAACAGTCTGCATAGACTTAGCCTTGTCTTCCATTTTCTTTAAAACTGCCTCAACAGGAGAACCAAACAAGACATCAGATTGCAAAGGGGCATCCAAAATCCTAGTTTTAACATGGTCAGATAAATTTTGATCCCTCAGCCAGGCATGCCTGCGAAGAACTGACCCAGTGGCAGCCAACCTAGACGAGGCCTGTACAGCATCAAAACCACATTGCAAAGAATGCTTACCCACCTGTTCAGAAACATGCACTAAATCTTGTAACTCTTTACAATCAATACCTTCCGCCAGAGCATCAACCTTAGATTTCAACTGTGAAAGGAGATAATTTTGATATTTCAACATGTGAAACTGGCAATTCAAAGCTCTCACGGTAAGAGTGGAAGAAGTATAAACTTTCTTTCCCCATCTATCCAAGGCCCTGGCCTCTTTATCTGCAGGAACCGGATTCTTGACAACAGAAGCCTTAACACCCTTAGGCCCCTGGCTAACAGTTTCTGGGTCTGCCCTAGGACTTTTAAAAGATACTTATGAGCTTCAGGCACCCTGTAATACCTATCTGGTTTAACAGGAGCAGGAGGCAAAGAATCAGGATTAAGAGAAGCCTCTGCAAACACATCTTCCACCACATTCAGAACAGGAGGTATAGCCAAAGGCCTATGCTGGGGTAAAAACAAAAATTCCCTAAGCCTTTTCCTGGAATCAGAGAAGTCCTGACCTTCCCATTTAAAATGCTCTCTCATGGAGTGAAGGGTTTCTGAAAAGAAAAATCCTCAGGAGGAGAAGCAGAAGGAGTAGAATCATCCACATCAGAATCAGAATAATGAGAATACTCCTGCAAGTCTTCAGCCGAAGACTCAGACACATCGAAGCCTGCTCATAGTCCCCCAACACTGGTTCCATCCTAGGCCTCTTATCAGGAGGGCATAGAGCCTCTAATTAAAGTAATTAAATCTTCTGCCATTTTAAGCATGTGCTTCTTGGGCACAGAACCTGAAGAACTAGGAGTGACACCCACAGAAGCTAAACTAGACCTGCCTCTAGGAGAAGCCTTGGAAGCAGAAAGAGAGGGCCTAGACCCCTTAGGAAGGGAGGGGAGTACAGTTATCTGAGAAGCCCCTACAGCCTGACCTGCCTCCTGGGAGGCCACATCCTGTAAAATCAAAGTTTCTCCCTGGGACTCCAGAGAGGCCTCCATCGGAACCACCGGTTCCACTGACGCCTCTAAAGAACTGGCGTCTGGTTCGGACGACTCCTCTAACCTAGGTTTAACTGCCTTGTCCTTGCGCTTCTTTGAGGAAGCCGGCGTCGGAGCATCCGACGGCATATTATAATTGCACCGCTTCCCAAAGACCAACCTGGCACAATCCAACCTTCGCTTTATAGTGCGTTTATTGAACCTAGCACAAAAGCGATACCCAACAACGTCGTGCTCAGGTCCCAAACAAGGTATACACAAATTATGGTAATCCCTATGCGGTATCTGTTTCCCACAAGAAATACAGTTATTCACTTTTTCTGACATCCGGTAAACCACTGAGGCAAGAAAAAAACAAAATATTCCCCAACGGGGTACTTAACCAACTCTGACTTCGTTCTGAAACTCTGAATTCGAAAAATTTCAGAACGCCGAACGGCACTTGCAATACTGCTTCTGCATCGGACCATGCGGCAAAAAAGACTGAGGATATGACGTCGGTCATGCGCATTTGTACCCTGACGTTCTGATGTCAGTCAAATGCGCCTTGACCGACGTCAGCAGCCTTATACTCTGATATTCACGATCGAGGGACAGCGGACTACCCAAGTGTTAGGACTGCAGCAATGTGAGATGAAGAACATCATGCATTCTATCTGTAGGGCATACAGGCAACACTGCAATGTGAAGCCCATTATGATGCTGTACATCTGTCAGGACACCATTGTGTCAGAGATGTATGCATGTTAATGCACATGTCAGCAGATTACATGTCAAGGTCACGTCAGCCATGTGTACTGTTATCCTGTTCTGGGCCACATGGTGTATCACGGGATGCATGCATACTACCATGATTGTGTGAACTGCATGGCTACTGATATGACACCTGCTTGCTGTAGTGTGCACCCAGGGAGGTATGCTTACTAACACTATTAATGTCTGAGCTGCATGTCCTCTGCTGTATCACAGGCATGCTGCATGCCATCTGTCAAATCACATGCATGGTGTGTGTGTGTGTGTGTGTGTGTGTGTGTGTGTGTGTGTGTGTGTCTGTGTGTGTGTCTGTGTGTGTGTCTGTGTCTACTGTACTTTACAGTATTTCTTTGCATTCACAGGTGATGTAGGTCGTTACCCTCCTGCGGTCCATCTGATGTTAGTGTCCCCACAGATACTAGCAGTGATGAACATATGCATGAGGTACAGGCAGGGTTGTCAGGGGCTGAATCTGTGCCAATGGTTACCATCCCAGCTATGTCCCCGTCTTCCCTTTTACAGTTCTGCTGCCAACACATACCGCATCACCAGTGGCCATAGAGGAAGGACAGTCAGCGTCTGTTAGCGTGGAACAGGAACGTGTGGTGGCTACAGAAGGTGTGTCTACACACCATGGTGTCAGTGTAATGACTGCAGATGTGCCACAGGCGTGGCGGTGCTGCTCGTAGGAGGACCTCTGGCAGACATGCACCTGCAGGACAGAGCGCAGCAGCTGGTATCACCAGACGCATGTTCCAGACTGTAATGGCAGCACAGGCACATGCTGAACGGTAGAACAGAGAAGGGCAGATGCTGCAGAGGGCTGCTATCCGTACCCTAAATGACAACATCCAGGCATTGGCAAATGCTCAACAGCAGATTGCTGATGTTCTGGATAGGCGATTGGGTGACATGGTCGGAATCCTTGACCGTGGCATGGCAATCCACGAGCGTGAGCTGTCTGTGCTGGAACATCTGGTAGGAGTGAGGCGTAGGCTACTTGGATGTAGGCCAGCAACACCACCTAGTGTAGGTCGACGTGAGCGTGCCACCTCACATGCCCACTCCCATAGTGCCGGTAGCAGTAGCAGTGCAGCTGGTGCTGCGCTGTCCACACCAGGACACAGCAGGCCACGTGGACGTGGCCCTGGGCGTTCTCCAGCGGGGACACGGTTCCAGCGGACATGTGTCGGACAGTAGCCAATCTGTACCTCCACCTGGTAGTGCCCATGCAACCCCAGGCAGGCACAGGTCACGTGGGCCGGACACAGTGAGCTGTACAACCTGGTCTGTACAATCTGGAGCTGTCAATTATACCCGTGTAGGCCTCACAAATGGCAGAACTGTGTACATACATACACTCACACAGCAAACACAACTGTAGGGCTCCACAACATCCACATGCATTCTGAACAGACATGTCCAATCAAATCACCGGCCCTTACACACACACATGATGTCATCCATTGGTGCAGCCTATGCCCCTGGCAAACATATCACCCTGTGCTTATGATGAAGCCTGTGCCGCATCCCTGTCATCCACACCATCGGTGCAGGGATATGCTCAAATATTCTGATGCAGGGTGAACAGAATAGTGAGGGCGTGTATGTAATATTACCTGTGTATGCATAGTGAGGGATGTGTATGTTGCAGTGGTTGTGTGTGAATACTGAGAGATGTGTATGTGACATAGGTTGTGTACTGTCGACATGCACCGGTCATACCATGTAGTTCAGGTGCAGCATGCATTGTGATGTGTTCACAGTATGCATCTCGGTTGCATCTGTAGCACCATGTTGGTTGTGATACCCTGGTTCCCTCCTATGGTGCACTTGCATGTGCCTACAGGTAGCAGTGTTTGCAGTCCCCACGCAACTGTGGATTACTCACAGGCACGTCTGGCAATATCAGCATGCTATATGTACCCTCAACCTGACTGCTGGAAACACCAACATGACACAGATGTCCGCACATATACTGCACCTGACGCATGTGGTCAGTGGCACAGGCTACTGTGGATAGAGTAGTGATATACATAGCAGGACACATTACAGGTATGGTGACATGGTGCACGGGTTGTACACAGCGGTCAGGCCAATGATGATGTGAGGTGTCACTTGGTAGCTGGAGCCAACACTGTGTAGCAGTAGGACCCTGTAACAGTACGGGAACATGGCCACATTCACGGGGTGTACACCACTATAACGCACACCCCATAGTGTTGAGGTGGGGACCCTTGCCTATGTGGTCATCACCCTCACAGTACTATGCACCCGCGTGTCACAGAAGGAACATGCACAGGTAGCCAGTATGGCTGGGACCTATGGCATCAACAGGGTAGTGCACCATTACGGGTTAGTCACCACGTGGGGTTAGTGATCATTTCTCACAGTATATTAGCATACACCCTCACACCAAGCATCAGACATACACACACACACTGTGGTGACCACACATGTGTATACGGACAGCCCGGCGTGTGTGATGCACCACACCGGCCGACATCATGCTTCCCACACTGGCGTATGTACAGATCTCTACAACGGTGTACAGAGATGTGTAACAACTGGGACATAATCCCCGCGATATGTGGCATCTCTGGTCACACATTAGGACACACATGGCAGTGCTGGGAATGATACACCTGCCATACGATGACACGTTTGACAGACATGCAGCGGTAATTATTGCATTATGTGTACCAGCGCTATGTCTGGCAATTGTGCTACTATATGCACACGGGAGGTTGTAGGTGTTACAGGTGCCATGTGACATATAGTTGGTAACACTTGACGCTGTGTATGCGTTATGTCAGCACCGTCACGTAACAGCGACATAGCGTACTGTTTGCACATGGCATGATAGGATGGTGTGTGACACAACTGTGAGCCCCCTCTGCACACATACATCTACACAGGTGG
Organism: Protopterus annectens; assembly: GCF_019279795.1. Taxonomy (NCBI): domain Eukaryota; kingdom Metazoa; phylum Chordata; order Ceratodontiformes; family Protopteridae; genus Protopterus; species Protopterus annectens. The sequence continues at coordinate 481,708,220 of NC_056737.1, read as the reverse complement.
TACACCACATTATGTACACACATCCCTCCATCGTGCTGTTTGTATGTCACCGTATACAGGTGTCAATGATGGGGCTGCATTGCGACTGCATGTTGTAGTTAGGTGCAACTATGTTACGGACATCGGCCACTACACATGCATGGTTGCTGCATGCACGGTACAGATGTCACATGTGTCTCCTGTTGCCATGTTTATATGCACTGCTATTGTTGGACATGTGTGTTGACATACATAACACATGGACTGTGGTATGATATCACGGGTGTCTGGCGACCAGTACAAGGGTATGTGTCCCGGTCAACATTGCTACCCCCTGTACTGTGAGCATTCAACAGACATGGACCCACCTTCCATTTGCGTGCGTAGCATTGCTTAGGCCACTGTCCTGCACGGGTACATCAAAGGCTATGCTATGTATGTATGTGTTGTGTGTGCAGTCCATGCACACATCCACCTAATCACATATATGACATATCAGACGTTTGTTCATTGGTGTACAGCAACAGTCATGTGTCACAGCTGTGTAAGGGCGTGGTATGTCTTGAGCTGACCTGTTCATGTATACTGGTATGCGTTGCAATGCACAACACCTGTTGGATCCTGTCGGTACATGTGTACTCTGCACAGCTGGTGTACACCTCTGTACAGCCCAGTGGTCATGTGTCACATGGTGTTGTGGTACTGTAAGGCTGTGTATTGCTGCACCGACAACATGGTGATGACTTGACAGCTACAGTGTACACTGCAGTGTGTACGTGTGTGACCTGCACCTGTGATAGCTGTGATGGCAGCTGTGTGTGTACAGGTCACTGCATGTGTGTGACCGCCTGTGCGTGAGGACAGATATACCTTACTGTGCCCTTCTGTGTGTACACTCCATCTGCATGCACGACAGCCCTTTGCAGCAGCTAAGTGTGTGAGCATGCCCAGTATGCTGTTGTGTAGATGGACACACAGTACAGTCCATGTACGCAGTTGTGTAGATGGACACACGGTACAGTCCAAACTGAGACCTTCCGTGTTTACACTCCATCTGCATGCAAGGCGGCCCTTTGCAACAGCTAAGTGTGTGAGCATGCCCAGTACACCGTCGTGTAGCTTCGACACACAGTACAGTCGAACTGGCGTATATTACCAGGTGTGCGGCCATGGCCAGTGACACCTTGTGTCGATGATGTCCCTCTGTGCATGGGCATGGCGTTGACATCCTGTATTGCCATGGTGGTCATCCAGGCAACAGATTTCCGTATTCAATGTCAGGATGGATGCCTACTGAGTACACACTGGGTGACTATCTTGAAGGGTGTACTGTCTGTGGTGCATACTGTGTCTATGTATTGTTGTTGTAGTGCTCCATACATGTATAGTTGCCCTGAGTACACCACTGCCGTGTGTTTGTGTCGTCTATGGTGGGACAGTACTATGTCTGATCGTACACTCTCTATACAATCCTGCGGCGTCCTGGCATTTGCGGATGATGACACGCCTAGAAGAATGCCTATGGGACTGCTGTGTTTAGTAATCTCGGTGGCGTTCTGTAAATGTGTCATGCTGTAGTGTGATAGGGTAGTTAGGTGTATGTTCGACTCCCAGCCCTGCCAAGTGTGTGTGTGTGTGTGTGTGTGTGTGTGTGTGTGTGTGTGTGTGTGTGTGTGTGTGTGTGTGTATATGTGTGTGTGTGTGTATATGTGTGTGTGTGTGTATATGTGTGTGTGTGTGTGTGTGTGTGTGTGTGTGTGTGTGTGTGTGTGTGTGTGTGTGTGTGTGTGTGCGCATGCTCCCGTCTGCCTGGGGACTCAGGTTATGCTTTTAGACGCTTCGCACCAAAGATATAACCTGCTGACATCTTTGCCTTTGCGGATGTCGACACGCACCTAGAAGAATGCCTGTGGGACTGCTGTGTTTAGTAATCTCGGTAGCGCGTTCTGTAAATGCGTCATGCTGTAGTGTGATAGGGTAGTTAGGTGTATGTTCGACTCCCAGCCTTGCCAAGTGTGTGTGTGTGTGTGTGTGTGTGTGTGTGTGTGTGTGTGTGTGTGTGTGTGCACATGCTGTCGTCCGGCTGGAGACTCAGGTTATGCTTTTAGACTCCTCACACCACAGATATATCCTACTGATGTCTTTGCCTTTGTGGATGTCGACACGCGCCTAGAAGAATGCCTCTGGGACTGTTGTGTTTAGTAATCTCGGTGGCGCTTTCTGTAAATGCGTCATTCTGTAGTGTGATAGGTAGTTAGGTGTATGTTCACTCCCAGCCCTGCCAAGTGCGTCGTGTGTGTGTGTGTGTGTGTGCCGCGATGCTCCGCCCACCTGGGGACTCAGGTTATGCTTTTAGACGCTTCACACCACAGATATATCCTGCTGACGTCTTTGCCTTTGTGATGTCCACACACACCTAGAAGAATGCCTGTGGGACTGCTGTGTTTACTAATCTCGGTTGGCGTTCTGTAAATCGTCATGCTGTAGTGTGATAGGGTAGTTAGGTGTATGTTAGACCTCCCAGCCCTGCCAAGTGTGTGTGTGTGTGTGTGTGTGTGTGTGTGTGTGTGCATGCTGCGTCCGCCTGGGGACTCAGGTTATGCTTTTAGGCGCTTCACACCACAGATATATCCTGCTGGCGTCTTTGCCTTTATGGGATGTCAACACGCACCTAGAAGAATGCCTGTGGGACTGCTGTGTTTAGTAATCTCGGTAGCGCGTTCTGTAAATGCGTCATGCTGTAGTGTGATAGGGTAGTTAGGTGTATGTTCGACTCCCAGCCCTGCCAAGTGTGTGTGTGTGTGTGTGTGTGTGTGTGTGTGTGTGTGTGTGTGTGTGTGTGTGTGTGTGCGCGCGCATGCTCCCATCCGCCTGGGAACTCAGGTTATGCTTTTAGATGCTTCACACCACAGATATATCCTGCTGGCGTCTTTGCCTTTGCGGATGTCGACACACGCCCTAGAAGAATGCCTGTGGGACTGCTGTGTTTAGTAATCTCGTATGGCGTTCTGTAAATGCGTCATGCTGTAGTGTGATAGGGTATTTAGGTGTAAGTTCGACTCCCAGCCCTGCCAAGTGTGTGTGTGCGCATGCTCCCGTCCGCCTGGGGACTCATAACCTGCTTTTAGGCGCTGCACACCACAGATATATCCTGCTGACGTCTTTGCCTTTTGCGGATGTCGACACGCACCTAGAAGAATGCCTGTGGGACTGCTGTGTTTAGTAATCTCAGTAGCTCGTTCTGTAAATGCGTCATGCTGTAGTGTGATAGGGTAGTTAGGTGTATGTTCGACTCCCAGCTCTGCCAAGTGTGTGTGTGTGTGTGTTTTAAGCTGCATGACAACAGTACATTGCTTTTACAGTATTCACTCACCATAATATCTGTGCAGCGTCTTTGCCGTTGATTCCGCTGTCTACAGGCTAGACGATATGCCTGTGTGATTGCGTGATCTACTAATCCGCGGTTGCGTTCTGTCACCGTAATGCTGTTGTGTGGTAATTTTAGTGGTTATGTTAGGTGTTCTGCTCACAACCCTGCCACGTGTGTGTTTGTGTGTGTGTGTGTGTGTGTGTGTGTGTGTGTGTGTGTGTGTGTGTGTATGTCTGTATCTATATATATATATATATATATATATATATATATATATATATATATATATAATTTCTGCACATAACTCTGCTCTTGCATGGACAGCTGACTGTTTCATGTATCGCATATTTGCATAGCTTTCACATACCAATGGGGTATGTTGCAAATCCTAACATTGTCCGTTGCAACGCTCGTTACGTGGGGTGTTACACTGTTGCTGCCCCTTGCCAGCCGCTTACAGTTGCTATATAGCTTGGCAGTCATCTATCCTTGCTGTACTCTCACTCTACTGCGATTACCGGAGGCTTCATTATCATGGCCTAGTTTTGCTGTGTGTATGTCTATTTATTGCTGTGTGCATGGCTGTGGGTATGTCCCACTATCATCATTTGTAAAGGTGACAGCCCTATAGGTACTTCATGTAGACTGCTGTGTCATTTGACATGTCAGCACATACCTGCAGACAGTACTGAACGTCCCTACTGCAGCGCTTTTCATACCTTCTGAGTTATCTTGCAGTCGATAATGCTGTTTCCTCACACATGTATCTGTTTCTGATCATACCACTTAACCTCCTAGAGCAAACATCTGGACAAAGACTTAGCTGATAGTGTGGGACACATAGGGGCAGAATTTAAATATTGCTCTTACAAACGTAGATAGTTGACACAATAATAAGTTTTGCATTAGTATGACTTTTATGACGGATTTGGTGTCTTAAACTCACATGTCTGTCATTATTTAATGACTTCAGTTCTCAGGAATTTGCCAGAATCTTACTGATTTTAAGAGGAACACACACACCAAACATGAGGCAAAACTCCTGCACATTCTGCGTGAAATCTGTACAGTTGTGGGAGTGTGTGTCTGATACAAGATATCAATTTTCTGACACCAATACACACACTGTGTAAATGCGGCATCACAAGGCCAGATGCCATTACATTTATATTGCAGGACACACCCACCCAGAGGGTTTGTATTCACTCCCACAAAGGCCAACAGGTGCTCATCCACACTAATTATTCTATCATGTACCTTATGTAATACGCCCGGTATCGTCAGTGGCAGAGCTCACGTCTGCAGTATGGGGGACTGGACATTGTAGCGGTGACACTGCATGACACCCTGAGGGACACACATTACTTTGAGTCTATTAACCTTCCACATTGGCTTTCACAGGGCATACGTTTGTCATTCACATTTGTCCGAGTACATGCTTATGACTTGTACATGTTTTTGTCATTTCTCCTGGCGTCTTTTCTTCTCACCTGTCCACCTAGTATCACTAGTTCTGTACATGTATTTTGGACAGGTTACCTTCATACCTCTCACTTGTACATTATGGGTAAAACTCCTGATGTTTGACCTTTGCTCTTGTTACATTTGTCATAATAATGTGCCTTTCTGGTAGAATTACTGGCAAGGCATTACAAACTGTCTTGCAAGTTAGATAATAGTGACTGACATTTCTATGTCATGATTAGTAACACTCATAACATTAAAATTATTCCTGACTTCACGCCAGTATTCTATCAACGTTCTGACTTTGTCTGGAGGTATATCTAATATAGTCCCTATTTGTATTTCATGTACTATGCCTTAGTGCAGCTGTCTTATATTCTGAAGAGTTTGCGCAGGTATGGTTACTCATCTGGTTAAAATGCGCATGTCCATCCATGATAATGCAGCCTACATGACACTGATATAGTTCCACACGCTATTCCCACAATGGTTTACACAATATCCCGGTGGATGGTTTGCTTCCATTATTGGGGAATATAGGCGTGTGCTATACACATCACTCCCATGAGTAGGACCCTAATAAATCTGTGCCAAACAACACCTAGGCCCATTTCTGCATACCCCTGATTCCCATACCTGACACCCTCCACAGTACCCATTACACATGTTTAATTTAGTGGGACTAAAGTGTGGAACACTTATAAGCACTCCCCCTCCCGGGTATTTGTTTCCCTCATACATTCTATCCCCGGGTTTTTACCCTTGCACCTGCTACTGTTGCATGTACAGCTATATCTATTTGCTGAGGTTACTTCTTTTGAGTCAATGGCCCGGGTTTACACTACGTATGGATCAATTTTGGGGTCCTGCAATGGACACCTATATTCATGTTTAAAGTGCAGAACTTGCGGACTGTCACTTTCTGGCCAATGGTTTGGAAAGCAGGGGTTTTTTCACCTTTTTCATGTCTGTTTGTCTACCCTAATATTTTTGCTTTGGCCCATTTATGTACATATGTCATATCTGGGACATATGTTTGTTGTGTATACATGTACAGTCCTCATTTCATAATTTGCTTTGGTTTTCGTCTGTGGATTATGTGTATACACATATATTTATATCCATACCATACCCCCGTACAGATTGTTGCAGAATGTACAGCTGGTTGCCTCTTTATCTTGGTGTTTTTTATAACCTTGTGTCTATCTGGCAATTTAGTGGCATTTCATTAAAGACTTACGTTGGGAAATACTGGCAAGCAGTTCAGGGTTAAATGCATACCCTTCAGAGAATCCATGCTACTGACACACCCCTTATTCTATCCACTTTCTATGTTTGTTCTGGCACATATCTGGGGATTGTCCCTATTTGTACCAGTAGTTTGCATGGCCCTTTTTCCGGTTTCATACTTTCGGGGGTTTAAAAGGTTTGAGCCATGTATATATAGCGTGGGGGAAAAAGCATTCATTTACTATGCTGTGGCGGATCACACATGCACAGGCCTTGCATATACATGTTGTGGGTTACATCTGTTTAATAGATATGTGTTCTTCCCGGGCCCTTTTATACTTCTGACCCCTAACACTTACATATCTGTAGTCCGGGTTTTCGGACTGGTGTAAAAACATGGTTCACCTTCGTTTTAACTGTTTGTACAGCATGAAGCATTCATTACACTTTACAGGGATATCTGCAGTGGGTAGGTCAACCGGACTGCATTCACGTTGGACGGATGCGGAAACAGTATTCTGTTGCTGTTCTGCCTCATTGATATGCATACCCATAGTACTTGCTACATCAACATAGCCTCACCCACTTACAACACAGGCATCCATTCCCCCGCTGTGAAAAGCGGTACTACATATTACACATTCCCTTTTCCCACTGCTGTGGACCCCAGCTGCATTGTTAATCACTCCGAGGATATGCAGAACACCAGGGCATATAGTATCACATGCCCTTCTGATTGTCAGGGTGTTCATGTAGTGATCTGGGTATAGGCTTGTCCCCCTGGTGGGGAAATTCCTGGCCGAGTTCAAATGTCAGATGAAGCATGTGGACAGGGGGCTTCTCCCCATTATGAACATTTTACCTGTATTTACATAAAATGTGTTTGGGCACCTATCAGGAGCTTATTCTGTTGGGTGTACTTTTTATGGGTGGGGTTTTTTTACGGTCCATACTCCCGGTGAGGGGGGTTTCCCATTCACATTTGACTATTACCTGTATTCATTCATAAATTATTTTCTTGGACATGATGTGACTACAGGTATGCAGTTGTACATTACACAAATGTCATGGGTTGTTACTGTACATATAGGACCATACCTCTCAACCTCTTTGAGCAACAAATCTCAAAAACCCCACATGATGGGGGAGTAAGAGGGACACATTTTAACTAGTTTCCTTACAAGCTTATAACGTTGATAGAATACTAGGTTTTGCATTATCATGACTCTTCTTTCGGGATGTGGAGTGTTATACTTAATCCTCATTATTTTGTCGTCAATCCACACCTATTTACTGGACAGGGATTGTCGGAGGCACACAACAATATGAGCCAACACTCTGGTCATTCTGCAAATATCTGGACAGTTGAGTGATATGGTAGGGAAACCCCTGTAATACCTGTTGTGTTCTGGCACAGCAGTAGCTCGGCATTAGAGACAGATGTCGGGGGGGGGCTGGCAGACAGTTCAGTTTCAGACTTCATACTCCGGACATTAATGCCATTGTGCAAACTGTCATTCTATGATATATCTATGTTTATCCATCCACATGGATATATTCCTGCTTGCACCTGTTATACATTCTAGGGATCTCACTCCTCTGAGCTCTCCATACTCCTGCTCCTCTCTACCCTCCAGCTTAACCAGACTTAGCTGACACTCACTTGACTCCAAGTATGTCATTGTTGTAAATTTCTGTATTACCACTACAAAACTCTTATTATGCACATTTTTATTTTATTTTGACTGTATGCCTTTTACTCTTGTATTTTACCTTTAACATTAACCATTTCCTTGTATTGCTTGTGGAGCTTTTCTACCGGGCCTCCCTGTTTTCACTTCTTCCCGGGGGAAATCAGACTGCACATACATGAATAACTTCTAAACAGCTATTTCCCGCTGTTGTACCCTTTGTATTCCGGGTCTGTCCAGATATCTAGCTCCCCAGGTTGTCAGGTATGGTTGGGGCCCGGGACACACTAGGTATCCCTCACACTTCATCAGGGTTATCCTGTTAATGTCGGGGGTCTTCCTCACCCTTCTGCCGTTTGCCACTATGTGGGGTGCCCCCTTTTTTGTGTGGGGACCGGGATCACGGGAAGGTGTTTTATCCTGGGTACTAGGGTTTTTTCATGACCACTCAGGTCTGGACAGTGTCTTGGACCTCTACTTCACATTCTGACTTGTGTCCAGATATCTACAGGATTGGACATCTTGTCGTCATACCCATTCTACTATTTACACAGGTTATTTATCCCAAAAAGGGATATTCCAGAAATTGGACCATTCCACACAAAAACGATATCGACATGTATTTTGGCTTTATGAAAATGTGCAGGGGGGTTTAACATGCAGGGAATACATGGTTTGCTATCCTGACACTGCCTAGGGTGACAATACCTACTACATATGCGTGGGGGGCGGTATGTGTAGCTGTGTCTGCAACGGAAACCCGTGGGACATACAGGTGGATTTGGTGGACATTCTGTTATGGGGGTGGGTTGTGTGATGTGGAGGGTATGCTGGGTAGCCCATTATGCAGCCAGGTGGGTTGCATTTGTTATGGCCAGTTCCATCGGGGCCAACCTGTAGGTATGTGATTGTGACATATCTTGACATTTTGATGGCACATTTACATGATCATATGTTTGTGGGATTGTGTTCTACACTATGGCCTGTCTGCTTGTCTTGCAGCTGTTTCTCCATGTGTTTGTGTTTATGTCCACTTCACCCACTGCCCCTCCTAACCTCTGGTTCACCTTTTCTGCATACGACACAGTATCGTTTTCGGGTTTTACCATTACCCATCCACCCCCCACATGCAAATTACTCACATCCGATAGCTCACTACTTTTGTTGTTGGGCCATGACACAGCCAGAGTAGCACATGACTGCCCTACAGGTGTCGGGTACCTTTATGGTTGTGTGGACTACCCTGCCATGTTTGCTTCCCCCGTGCTATACCTCACACACATAGGTAAAGCCCATACTTCACTTTCATTACTTAGTTGGTATACCCGGGTACTACCTGTTTGTGTCACATACTAGTTTGGCCCACCGATGACTCCCGGGTTTTGCAGACCTGTTGTACTCATTGGGGATGGCACCTTTTCCTATGTCCATGCTATTCCCCTTTCCCCAAAGCCTCCCCACAGTCTACAGTACTGTTTCCACCTTTTCAATTGGCCACAATGTAACATTTGGGGGGACACAACACATTTTCCCCCTCCCACACATACCCACGGTCAGTTCGGCAGATAGAACTTACAACTCTTGCCTATATCTAAGCTTTAGTCTTGTAGCATTTTGTGGCTTATTCTTTTTTTTATGACATTTATGTAATATCGTGTGGAGAACAACTGTTTAATGCCACTATTACATGGCGTCTGAGGGATAATTATGTCCTATAATCTCTGCACATTTTGTTTACAAGCTTGTGTCAGGACACATCTTCCCGGCCTTGTCATAAAGTGGGACAGGTGGTATTCTTAGTCATGGTACGGGTCATACTGTTCCTTTCGGGCCCACATGTGTCCTTATTGTTGTAGCTGTTTCTATGCTCCTGATTCATTTACATGTGTATTTTATTCCCCATCACATTTGTTATGTGGGATACAGACATACCTTTTGTATGTGACTTTAACCCTTGTGGGATATGATTCGGACATACAGTCACTACATATATCTAGATTTCTCCTCGTGTATTTTGTTATGGACACAGCTGCACAGCTATGTACCCTCCCTCACATTATGGGTCAACTGGTGACCCTCTCCACTGGGCTGGACATACCTCCTGCGGCCGCATATGATATGTTTCACTTCCACATGGTATAGCTATCAACACTACGTTGGACCACGGGCACCGGTTTTTTTGTCATTTGTTCAAGGGTAGGGACCTGTTATTCCCTATCGTGCATTTGTGTTTGCTTCTTCATTTTCTGTTGAGGGACTATCTTGCATGCTTTGTATACGTTTCAGTCTCCACGGACACTGATAGGTGTGATTATTACTGCAGGCGGACTATAATATTCAGCAGTTTAGGTTGCTCATCGACAGCCGACATTGAAACCCCCCCTCCCCCTAAACCGTTTTACCCCCCCCAAAGGGCCACCCTTTCCCCGGCCCCCCCTTCCCCTTATGGGAAATGTCATTTCTTTGGTGACAATGCCACGACATGTGAGATTTTAAGTCACACTATCGCATGACCTATACCCCACATACCAAACATACAACCCGTTGTCTGCATAGCCCTGTGGATTGTGACATATCTGACATCTATGGGTGCATGTCATATGAGACAACACAGACATGTGAGATAGATGGCCATCACACACACTTGGCCAACACATGTGCACACATGGCCATGGGGGATTGCCAGAGACATGTAGCCACATAGTAGATGGGATGTATATACACCCTGTTGCACAGTGTTCACACACGGTCCAATTATAGCCTTAGTTGACCAATTATACAGTTGATGTGGTACACTGGACATCCTAAAAGCCTGTGCACAGCTACTGGAGGTGTCACTGAAGTCTATCATATACAATCTGTTGAACATCATGACTGTGTCATAGCATGCAGTTATGGCTATGCAATGTGTACATATTATGCATTCTACAGCAATATAGATGCCTCATGATGCCATGCAATGGCACAGTGTCTGTACTTCACACTGTAGAGCAATGTAGACGGCACACACTACCCTCCCATGCTCATGCACATTTGCTAAAAGTACAGTTTTGTACCTACCATAAATGTAGATGTTCGAAGATCCACATTGCTGCAGTCCTAACACTTGGGTAGTCCGCTGTCCCTCGGTCGGCCCGAATATCAGAGTATAAGGCTGACGTCGGTCAAGGCGCATTTGACTGACATCAGAACGTCAGGGTACAAATGCGCATGACCGACGCCATATCCTCAGTCTTTTCTTGCCCCAGATGTCAGAAGACCCTAAAAAGAAAGGTCAAAACCCATAGACAACAACTAAACAACCAACCAGCCTAACACCAAAAATATGTACAATATATACAATATATACAATATACACAATATACCTCAGATGGATAACCCAACCCACACAACCACCTCAAACTACAGAGGGGAAGGAGGAGTAAATTGGACTGCAGCAATGTGGATCTTCGAACATCTACATTTATGGTAGGTACAAAACTGTACTATGTTCTTCATCTCACATTGCTGCAGTCCTAACACTTGGGTAGAATCCCAAAGCAGAGGTAAGGAGGATGGCTAAACTATAATGAAGCAGGAGCTGCCAAAATGCCCTGCAACACAGCAGTGGCAAAACCAGCCCTGGATTTAGAGTACAATGGAAGGTGGTAATGCCTAGAGAAGGTATGCACTGAACTCCAAGTGGCTGCCTCCAAAATATCCTTAGTTGCCACCCCTCAAAAGCTGTTGAAGTGGCAGTAGCCCTAGTAGAATGAGGCCTAATCCCAGCTGGAATCTCTTTGCCATGATGGGAATAACAGAAAGCAATGCAAAATCCAATCCACTTAGAAATAGTTTGTTTTGACACGGGCTTGCCCTGAGAGCACAAAGCAAAAGAAACTAATAACTGCTGAGATTGTCTGAACCCTTTAGTTCTGTCCAAATAATATCGCAACTGCCTGTGTACATCTAAAGTGTGCAAAATCTTTTCCCCTTTATTTTGGGGATTTGCATAAAAAGTAGGCAAATGAATAGTTTGGTTTAAAGCCACACTAGAAACCACTTTACGTACTAATCCTTCCTTTATGCCTAAAGATACCCTATCCTTATGGAAAATTAAGAAAGGCTCAACTGCCATAAGGGCCTGCAATTCAGAAACCCTTCTTGCAGAGGTAATGGCCAACAAAAAAGCAGTCTTCCATGATAAATATTTCAACTCAGCAGTAGCTGCAGGCTCAAAAGGTTGTAGAGTGAGTTTCTCAAACACAAAATTGAGATCCCAAGCAGGAGTAGGAGCCCTACGTGGGGGTCTTATATTCTTTGCCCCTCTAAGAAATTGCTTGAACAAAGGATGAGAAAACAATGGTGGGTCACAGTCGTAGTGAGCTGAAATTGCTGCAGCATGAATCTTAATAGAAGAGAAGGACAAACCCTTGTCTAACAACTCAGTAAGATATTGAAGAGCCACACTTAAATCAGGCTCAGAAACATCCAAATCCTTAGCTGCACTCCAAAACAAAAATCTCTTCCATTTATCTCGCACACTTTCCTTGTACTAGGCCTTCTAGCTTACAAAATCACATTCAAAACTTGTTGTGGAAGTTGAGACCCTCTATGGTTTAAAACAGAATATGCCAGGCTGTTAGGTGAAGAGAGTGAAGTTTGACATTGAGCGAAATGACTGTCCTCCTGGGACAACAGATGTGGAATCAAAGGCAAAGGCCATGGAGGCTTCCGTACTAGACTTCTCAGTAATGGGTACCAGTGCTGTCGAGGCCAATCTGGAGCTATCAAAATCATCCTTGGCTTGTCCTGTCTGACCTTCAGAAGTACCTTTGGGAGGAGAGGCAGAGGTGGAAAGGCATACACATGAAGATTTTTCCAACTGAAAGAAAGAGCATCCACTTTCCAAGCTGTGGGATGAAACCTCTTTGTGCAAAACTTTGGCAGCTGGTGGTTTAGTGGAGAAGCTTAACAGATCTATGTCTGGAGTTCCCCAGGACACTGTCAATTTCTGAAATACATGAAGATCCAGTTTCCACTGGGGATCCATGATTTGTCTGCTTAACACATCTGCTAAGGAGTTCTGTGCTCCGGCAGAAACCTTGCCTGAAGACTTAGTTGTAAACTGAGAGCAGTCTCCCACAAAATCATTGCTTGCCTGCATAGAGGATAAGAATGTATTCCCCCTTGCTTGTTGATGTACCACATGACAGTTGTGTTGTCTGTTAGAATCAACACCTGCCCTGGAAGAAGTAAATCCTTGAAAGCTATTAATGCAAACTGGACTGCTAACATCTCCTTCAAGTTGATATGTAGATGCTGTAGTCTGACAGGCCACTTGTCTTGTATCCACTTTCCGTTTAGATGAGCTCCCCAAGCTTTGTCCGAGGCATCTGTCGTTAAAATTTGACTCGCCTCTGGCCGGTCACAGAGAGTCCCTTGTTTAGGTGACATTCCTGAGCCCACCACAAAATTCCTTTTGAATGCAAGGTATTATTGGAATGACAGTGTCCAGATCCTGGCAGTGCTGTGTCCATACATTTTGAGATACCATTGCAACTTCCTCATATGCAGTTTGGCATTGGGAAGCACCAGAATACAAGATGCCATGAACCCTAAGGCTTGAAGAACTGTCCTTGCAGTCAGCCCGGACTGAAGAGATAGATGATGGAAGTAAAGGGAAAGATTCTTTTGTTTGTCCGGGGTTAGAAAGGCCATCTGGGATGCTGTATTCAGTCTTACACCCAGAAAGCACATGTCTTGAGAGGGTACTAGACTGGACTTTATTTCGTTCACAGAATACCCCAGGCATCTTAGCACTGCTATCACATATTCCAAATGACGAAGGAGCTCGTCCCTTCCTTGAGCCAGAATCAGGCAATCGTCCAAATAAGGATAGATTTGTATTCCTTTCAGCCTGAAGAAAGCTATCACTGAGCCAGAACTTTCGTAAATACTCTGGGCAGTAGATAAGCCAAAGGGCAATGCAGAGAACTGATAGTGAGAAGTCCCAGTCCGAAAACGCAGATACTTCCTGCAACTTAACCTGATAGGAACATGAAGGTAAGCCTCCTTGAGATCCAAAGTTACCATCCAGTGATCCTTGCCCAGCAGCGGTAAAAGCTGTTGTAACGTCAACATTTTGAACTTGGGAATGTCCAGATAAGTGTTGAGGATAGATAAATCCAAAATTGGTCTCCACGTGTTCCCCTTTTTTGGTACAAGGAACAGGCGAGAATAAAATCCTAGGCCCCTTTCTGGCATAGGAACCGGCTGTATGGCCCCTATTTGGAGTAACAGAGAAATTTGCTTGTGAGCCTCTAATTCTTTGTTGAGGAGGAATGTCTGGCATGCCTTTGAAAGGAGGCAAGGTATGGAAATAAAACCTGTAACCGTGATGTATGATATCCAATACCCATCTGTCTTGGGTAATCAAACTCCAATTTTCTTTGAAAAGTGCCAACCTTCCTCCCAAAGGTGCTGCCAGGCGAGAAGGTTCTGGCAGCTGAAAAGGTAGGTCATTGGGTCTGTTTAAAAGGACTGACCCCTGCCCTCACCGAAGACTGTGCAGGAGAACTCCCTGTTCTAGGCCTGAAAGAGCCCTGACCTCTGCCCTGCCACGTCTAGATCTACCCCTAGACTGGGAATCATAAGAAGGATACGCCCACCCTTAGTAGGCCAATTTCTACTAAACTTTGGAGGCTGAACCTGCAAAAATCTTTAACAGTCTGCATAGACTTAGCCTTGTCTTCCATTTTCTTTAAAACTGCCTCAACAGGAGAACCAAACAAGACATCAGATTGCAAAGGGGCATCCAAAATCCTAGTTTTAACATGGTCAGATAAATTTTGATCCCTCAGCCAGGCATGCCTGCGAAGAACTGACCCAGTGGCAGCCACCCTAGACGAGGCCTGTACAGCATCAAAACCACATTGCAAAGAATGCTTACCCACCTGTTCAGAAACATGCACTAAATCTTGTAACTCTTTACAATCAATACCTTCCAGAGCATCAACCTTAGATTTCAACTGTGAAAGGAGATAATTTTGATATTTCAACATGTGAAACTGGCAATTCAAAGCTCTCACGGTAAGAGTGGAAGAAGTATAAACTTTCTTTCCCCATCTATCCAAGGCCCTGGCCTCTTTATCTGCAGGAACCGGATTCTTGACAACAGAAGCCTTAACACCCTTAGGCCCCTGGCTAACAGTTTCTGGGTCTGCCCTAGGACTTTTAAAAAGATACTTATGAGCTTCAGGCACCCTGTAATACCTATCTGGTTTAACAGGAGCAGGAGGCAAAGAATCAGGATTAAGAGAAGCCTCTGCAAACACATCTTCCACCACATTCAGAACAGGAGGTATAGCCAAAGGCCTATGCTGGGGTAAAACAAAATTCCCTAAGCCTTTTCCTGGAATCAGAGAAGTCCTGACCTTCCCATTTAAAATGCTCTCTCATGGAGTGAAGGGTTTCTGAAAAAGAAAAATCCTCAGGAGGAGAAGCAGAAGGAGTAGAATCATCCACATCAGAATCAGAATAATGAGAATACTCCTGCAAGTCTTCAGCCGAAGACTCAGACACATCCAAGCCTGCTCATAATCCCCAACACTGGTTCCATCCTAGGCCTCTTAACAGGAGGCTGCATAGAGCCTCTAATTAAAGTAATTAAATCTTCTGCCATTTTAAGCATGTGCTTCTTGGGCACAGAACCTGAAGAACTAGGAGTGACACCCACAGAAGCTAAACTAGACCTGCCTCTAGGAGAAGCCTTGGAAGCAGAAAGAGGGCCTAGACCCCTTAGGAAGGGAGGGTACAGTTATCTGAGAAGCCCCTACAGCCTGACCTGCCTCCTGGGAGGCCACATCCTGTAAAATCAAAGTTTCTCCCTGGGACTCCAGAGAGGCCTCCATCGGAACCACCGGTTCCACTGGCCTCTAAAGAACTGGCGTCTGGTTGGACGACTCCTCTAACCTAGGTTTAACTGCCTTGTCCTTGCGCTTCTTTGAGGAAGCCGTCGGAGCATCCGGCGGCATATTATAATTGCACCGCTTCCCAAAGACCAACCTGGCACAATCCAACCTTCGCTTTATAGTGCGTTTATTGAACCTAGCACAAAGATACCCAACAACGTCGTGCTCAGGTCCCAAACAAGGTATACACAAATTATGGTAATCCCTATGCGGTATCTGTTTCCCACAAAATACAGTTATTCACTTTTCTGACATCCGGTAAACCACTGAGGCAAGAAAAAAACAAAATATTCCCCAACGGGGTACTTAACCAACTCTGACTTCGTTCTGAAACTCTGAATTCGAAAAATTTCAGAACGCCGAACGGCACTTGCAATACTGCTTCTGCATCGGACCATGCGGCAAAAAAGACTGAGGATATGACGTCGGTCATGCGCATTTGTACCCTGACGTTCTGATGTCAGTCAAATGCGCCTTGACCGACGTCAGCCTTATACTCTGATATTCGGGCCGATCGAGGGACAGCGGACTACCCAAGTGTTAGGACTGCAGCAATGTGAGATGAAGAACATCATGCATTCTATCTGTAGGGCATACAGGCAACACTGCAATGTGAAGCCCATTATGATGCTGTACATCTGTCAGGACACCATTGTGTCAGAGATGTATGCATGTTAATGCACATGTCAGCAGATTACATGTCAAGGTCACGTCAGCCATGTGTACTGTTATCCTGTTCTGGGCCACATGGTGTATCACGGGGATGCATGCATACTACCATGATTGTGTGAACTGCATGGCTACTGATATGACACCTGCTTGCTGTAGTGTGCACCCCAGGGAGGTATGCTTACTAACACTATTAATGTCTGAGCTGCATGTCCTCTGCTGTATCACAGGCATGCTGCATGCCATCTGTCAAATCACATGCATGGTGTGTGTGTGTGTGTGTGTGTGTGTGTGTGTGTGTGTGTCTGTGTGTGTCTGTGTGTGTGTCTGTGTGTGTCTGTGTCTACTGTACTTTACAGTATTTCTTTGCATTCACAGGTGATGTAGGTGCGTTACCCTCCTGCGGTCCATCTGATGTTAGTGTCCCCACAGATACTAGCAGTGATGAACATATGCATGAGGTACAGGCAGGGTTGTCAGGGGCTGAATCTGTGCCAATGGTTACCATCCCAGCTATGTCCCCCTCTTCCCCGCACACAGTTCTGCTGCCAACACATACCGCATCACCAGTGGCCATAGAGGAAGGACAGTCAGCGTCTGTTAGCGTGGAACAGGAACGTGTGGTGGCTACAGAAGGTGTGTCTACACACCATGGTGTCAGTGTAATGACTGCAGATGTGCCACACAGGCACGTGGCCGGTGCTGCTCGTAGGAGGACCTCTGGCAGACATGCACCTGCAGGACAGAGCGCAGCAGCTGGTATCACCAGACGCATGTTCCAGACTGTAATGGCAGCACAGGCACATGCTGAACGGTAGAACAGAGAAGGGCAGATGCTGCAGAGGGCTGCTATCCGTACCCTAAATGACAACATCCAGGCATTGGCAAATGCTCAACAGCAGATTGCTGATGTTCTGGATAGGCGATTGGGTGACATGGTCGGAATCCTTGACCGTGGCATGGCAATCCACGAGCGTGAGCTGTCTGTGCTGGAACATCTGGTAGGAGTGAGGCGTAGGCTACTTGGATGTAGGCCAGCAACACCACCTAGTGTAGGTCGACGTGAGCGTGCCACCTCACATGCCCACTCCCATAGTGCCGGTAGCAGTAGCAGTGCAGCTGGTGCTGCGCTGTCCACACCAGGACACAGCAGGCCACGTGGACGTGGCCCTGGACGTTCTCAGCGGGGACACGGTTCCAGCGGACATGTGTCGTCGGACAGTAGCCAATCTGTACCTCCACCTGGTAGTGCCCATGCAACCCCAGGCAGGCACAGGTCACGTGGCTGTGGACGGACACAGTGAGCTGTACAACCTGGTCTGTACAATCTGGAGCTGTCAATTATACCCCGTGTAGGCCTCACAAATGGCAGAACTGTGTACATACATACACTCACACAGCAAACACAACTGTAGGGCTCCACAACATCCACATGCATTCTGAACAGACATGTCCAATCAAATCACCGGCCCTTACACACACACATGATGTCATCCATTGGTGCAGCCTATGCCCCTGGCAAACATATCACCCTGTGCTTATGATGAAGCCTGTGCCGCATCCCTGTCATCCACACCATCGGTGCAGGGATATGCTCAAATATTCTGATGCACAGGGTGAACAGAATAGTGAGACGTGTATGTAATATTACCTGTGTATGCATAGTGAGGGATGTGTATGTTGCAGTGGTTGTGTGTGAATACTGAGAGATGTGTATGTGACATAGGTTGTGTACTGTCGACATGCACCGGTCATACCATGTAGTTCAGGTGCAGCATGCATTGTGATGTGTTCACAGTATGCATCTCGGTTGCATCTGTAGCACCATGTTGGTTGTGATACCCTGGTTCCCTCCTATGGTGCACTTGCATGTGCCTACAGGTAGCAGTGTTTGCAGTCCCCCACGTGTAACTGTGGATTACTCACAGGCACGTCTGGCAATATCAGCATGCTATATGTACCCTCAACCTGACTGCTGGAAACACCAACATGACACAGATGTCCGCACATATACTGCACCTGACGCATGTGGTCAGTGGCACAGGCTACAGTGGACAGAGTCGTGACATACATAGCAGGACACATTACAGGTATGGTGACATGGTGCAGGGGTTGTACACAGCGGTCAGGCCAATGATGATGTGAGGTGTCACTTGGTAGCTGGAGCCAACACTGTGTAGCAGTAGGACCCTGTAACAGTACGGGAACATGGCCACATTCATGGGGTGTACACCACTATAACGCACACCCCATAGTGTTGAGGTGGGGACCCTTGCCTATGTGGTCATCACCCTCACAGTACTATGCACCCGCACGTGTCACAGAGAAGGAACATGCACAGGTAGCCAGTATGGCTGGGACCTATGGCATCAACAGGGTAGTGCACCATTACGGGTTAGTCACCACGTGGGGTTAGTGATCATTTCTCACAGTATATTAGCATACACCCTCACACCAAGCATCAGACATACACACACACACTGTGGTGACCACACATGTGTATACGGACAGCCGACGTGTGTGATGCACCACACCGGCCGACATCATGCTTCCCACACTGACGTATGTACAGATCTCTACAACGGTGTACAGAGATGTGTAACAACTGGGACATAATCCCCACGATATGTGGCATCTCTGGTCACACATTCGGACACACATGGCAGTGCTGGGAATGATACACCTGCCATACGATGACACGTTTGACAGACATGCAGCGGTAATTATTGCATTATGTGTACCAACGCTATGTCTGGCAATTGTGCTGCTATATGCACACGGGAGGTTGTAGGTGTTACAGGTGCCATGTGACATATAGTTGGTAACACTTGACCGCTGTGTATGCGTTATGTCAGCACCGTCACGTAACAGTGACATAGCGTACTGTTTGCACATGGCATGATAGGATGGTGTGTGACACAACTGTGAGCCACCCCCTGCACACATACATCTACACAGGTGGTTCACCACTTTATGTACACACATCCCTCCATACGTGCTGTTTGTATGTCACCGTACACAGGTGTCAATGATGGGGCTGCATTGCGACTGCATGTTGTAGTTAGGTGCAACTATGTTATGGACATCGGCCACTGCACATGCATGGTTGCTGCATGCACGGTACAGATGTCACATGTGTCTCCTGTTGCCATGTTTGTATGCATTGCTATTGTTGGACATGTGTGTTGACATACATAACACATGGACTGTGGTATGATATCACGGGTGTCACAAGCGACCAGTACAAGGGTATGTGTCCCGGTCAACATTGCTACCCCCTGTACTGTGAGCATTCAACAGACATGGACCCACCTTCCATTTGCGTGCGTAGCATTGCTTAGGCCACTGTTATGCACGGGGTACATCAAAGGCTATGCTATGTATGTATGTGTTGTGTGTGCAGTCCATGCACACATCCACACAATCACATATATGACATATCCAGACGTTTGTTCATTGGTGTACAGCAACAGTCATGTGTCACAGCTGTGTAAGGGCCGTGGTATGTCTTGAGCTGACCTGTTCATGTATACTGGTATCGTTGCAATGCACAACACCTGTTGGATCCCTGTCGGTACATGTGTACTCTGCACAGCTGGTGTACACCTCTGTACATCCCAGTGGTCATGTGTCACATGGTGTTGTGGTACTGTAAGGCTGTGTATTGCTGCACCGACAACATGGTGATGACTTGACAGCTACAGTGTACACTGCAGTGTGTACGTGTGTGACCTGCACCTGTGATAGCTGTGATGGCAGCTGTGTGTGTACAGGTCACTGCATGTGTGTGACCGCCCTGTGCGTGAGGACAGATATACCTTACTGTGCCCTTCTGTGTGTACACTCCATCTGCATGCACGACAGCCCTTTGCAACAGCTAAGTGTGTGAGCATGCCCAGTATGCTGTTGTGTAGATGGACACACAGTACAGTCCATGTACGCAGTTGTGTAGATGGACACACGGTACAGTCCAAACTGAGACCTTCCGTGTTTACACTCCATCTGCATGCAAGACGGCCCTTTGCAACAGCTAAGTGTGTGAGCATGCCCAGTACACCGTTGTGTAGCTCGACACACAGTACAGTCCGAACTGACGTATATTACCAGGTGTGCGGCCATGGCCAGTGACACCTTGTGTCGGTGATGTCCCTCTGTGCATGGGCATGGCCGTTGACATCCTGTATTGCCATGGTGGTCATCCAGGCAACAGATTTCCGTATTCAATGTCAGGATGGATGCCTACTGAGTACACACTGGGTGACTATCTTGAAGGGTGTACTGTCTGTGGTGCATACTGTGTCTATGTATTGTTGTTGTAGTGCTCCATACATGTATAGTTGCCCTGAGTACACCACTGCCGTGTGTTTGTGTACGTCTATCGTGGGACAGTACTATGTCTGATCGTACACTCTCTATACAATCCCTGCCGGCGTCCTGGCATTTGCGGATGATGACACGCGCCTAGAAGAATGCCTATGGGACTGCTGTGTTTAGTAATCTCGGTAGCGCGTTCTGTAAATGTGTCATGCTGTAGTGTGATAGGGTAGTTAGGTGTATGTTCGACTCCCAGCCCTGCCAAGTGTGTGTGTGTGTGTGTGTGTGTGTGTGTGTGTGTGTGTGTGTGTGTGTGTGTGTGTGTGTGTGTGTGTATGTGTGTGTGTGTGTATATGTGTGTGTGTGTGTATATGTGTGTGTGTGTGTGTGTGTGTGTGTGTGTGTGTGTGTGTGTGTGTGTGTGTGTGTGTGTGCGCATGCTCCCGTCTGCCTGGGGACTCAGGTTATGCTTTTAGACGCTTCGCACCAAAGATATAACCTGCTGACATCTTTGCCTTTGCGGATGTCGACACGCGCCTAGAAGAATGCCTGTGGGACTGCTGTGTTTAGTAATCTCGGTAGCGCGTTCTGTAAATGCGTCATGCTGTAGTGTGATAGTGTGATAGGGTAGTTAGGTGTATGTTCGACTCCCAGCCTTGCCAAGTGTGTGTGTGTGTGTGTGTGTGTGTGTGTGTGTGTGTGTGTGTGTGTGTGCACATGCTCCCGTCCGCCTGGAGACTCAGGTTATGCTTTTAGACGCTTCACACCACAGATATATCCTGCTGATGTCTTTGCCTTTGCGGATGTCGACACGCGCCTAGAAGAATGCCTGTGGGACTGCTGTGTTTAGTAATCTCGGTAGCGCTTTCTGTAAATGCGTCATTCTGTAGTGTGATAGGGTAGTTAGGTGTATGTTCGACTCCCAGCCCTGCCAAGTGCGTGCGTGTGTGTGTGTGTGTGTGTGTGCGCGCATGCTCCCGTCCACCTGGGGACTCAGGTTATGCTTTTAGACGCTTCACACCACAGATATATCCTGCTGACGTCTTTGCCTTTGCGGATGTCGACACACACCTAGAAGAATGCCTGTGGGACTGCTGTGTTTAGTAATCTCGGTAGCGCGTTCTGTAAATGCGTCATGCTGTAGTGTGATAGGGTAGTTAGGTGTATGTTCGACTCCCAGCCCTGCCAAGTGTGTGTGTGTGTGTGTGTGTGTGTGTGTGTGTGTGCATGCTGCCGTCCGCCTGGGGACTCAGGTTATGCTTTTAGACGCTTCACACCACAGATATATCCTGCTGACGTCTTTGCCTTTGCGGATGTCAACACGCACCTAGAAGAATGCCTGTGGGACTGCTGTGTTTAGTAATCTCGGTAGCGCGTTCTGTAAATGCGTCATGCTGTAGTGTGATAGGGTAGTTAGGTGTATGTTCGACTCCCAGCCCTGCCAAGTGTGTGTGTGTGTGTGTGTGTGTGTGTGTGTGTGTGTGTGTGTGTGTGTGTGTGTGTGTGTGTGTGCGCATGCTCCCATCCGCCTGGGAACTCAGGTTATGCTTTTAGATGCTTCACACCACAGATATATCCTGCTGACGTCTTTGCCTTTGCGGATGTCGACACACGCCTAGAAGAATGCCTGTGGGACTGCTGTGTTTAGTAATCTCGGTAGCGCGTTCTGTAAATGCGTCATGCTGTAGTGTGATAGGGTATTTAGGTGTAAGTTCGACTCCCAGCCCTGCCAAGTGTGTGTGTGTGTGCGCATGCTCCCGTCCGCCTGGGGACTCATAACCTGCTTTTAGACGCTGCACACCACAGATATATCCTGCTGACGTCTTTGCCTTTTGCGGATGTCGACACGCACCTAGAAGAATGCCTGTGGGACTGCTGTGTTTAGTAATCTCAGTAGCCCGTTCTGTAAATGCGTCATGCTGTAGTGTGATAGGGTAGTTAGGTGTATGTTCGACTCCCAGCTCTGCCAAGTGTGTGTGTGTGTGTTTCCAGCTGCATGACAACAGTACATTGCTTTTACAGTATTCACTCACCATAACATCTGTGCGGCGTCTTTGCCTTTGATGCCGCTGTCTACAGGCTAGACGTATGCCTGTGTGATTGCCGTGATCTACTAATCACGGTTGCACGTTCTGTCACTGCGTAATGCTGTTGTGTGGTACAGTGGTTATGTTCGTGTTCTGCTCACAACCCTGCCACGTGTGTGTGTGTGTGTGTGTGTGTGTGTGTGTGTGTGTGTGTGTGTGTGTGTGTATGTCTGTATCTATATATATATATATATATATATATATATATATATATATATATATATATATAATTTCTGCACATAACTCTGCTCTTGCATGGACAGCTGACTGTTTCATGTATCGCATATTTGCATAGCTTTCACATACCAATGGGGTATGTTGCAAATCCCAACATTGTCCGTGCAACGTTCGTGTTACGGGCGGTGTTACACGCCCTTACAGGCGTTTGCTATATAGCTTGGCAGTCATCTATCCTTGCTGTACTCTCACTCTACTCGTACACGCCGGAGGCTTCATTATCATGGCCTAGTTTTGCTGTGTGTATGTCTATTTGTGCTGTGTGCATGGCTGTGGGTATGTCCCACTATCATCATTTGTAAAGGTGACAGCCCTATAGGTACTTCATGTAGACTGCTGTGTCATTTGACATGTCAGCACATACCTGCAGACAGTACTGAACGTCCTACTGCAGCGCTTTTCATACCTTCTGAGTTATCTTGCAGTCGATAATGCTGTTTCCTCACACATGTATCTGTTTCTGATCATACCACTCAACCTCCTAGAGCAAACATCTGGACAAAGACTTAACTGATAGTGGGACACATAGGGGCAGAATTTAAATATTGCTCTTACAAACGTAGATAGTTGACACAATAATAAGTTTTGCATTAGTATGACTTTTATGACGGATTTGGTGTCTTAAACTCACATGTCTGTCATTATTTAATGACTTCAGTTCTCAGGAATTTGCCAGAATCTTACTGATTTTAAGAGGAACACACCAAACATGAGGCAAAACTCTGCACATTCTGCGTAAATCTGTACAGTTGTGGAGTGTGTGTCTGATACAAGATATCAATTTTCTGACACCAATACACACACTGTATGGCGGCATCACAGGCCAGATGCCATTACATTTATATTGCAGGACACACCCACCCAGAGGGTTGTATTCCTCACAAAGGCCAACAGGTGCTCATCCACACTAATTATTCTATCATGTACCTTATGTGTACGCCGGTATCGTCAGTGGCAGAGCTCACGTACGAGTATGGGGGACTGGACATTGTAACGGTGACACTGCATGACACCCTGAGGGACACATTACTTTTGAGTCTATTAACCTTCCACATTGACTTTCACAGGGCATACGTTGTCATTCACATTTGTCGAAGTACATGCTTATGACTTGTACATGTTTTGTCATTTCTCCTGACGTCTTTCTTCTCACCTGTCCACCTAGTATCACTAGTTCTGTACATGTATTTTGGACAGGTTACCTTCATACCTCTCACTTGTACACATTATGGGTAAACTCCCTGATGTTTGACCTTTGCTCTTGTTACATTTGTCATAATAATGTGCCTTTCTGGTAAATTACTGGCAAGGCATTACAAACTGTGCGGTTAGATAATAGTGACTGACATTTCTATGTCATGATTAGTAACACTCATAACATTCGTATTCCTGACTACGCCAGTATTCTATCAACGTTCTGACTTTGTCTGAGGTATATCTAATATAGTCCCTATTTGTATTTCATGTACTATGCCTTAGTGCAGCTGTCTTATTCTGAAAGTTTGCCAGGTATGGTTACCATCTTGGTCGTACGCATGTCCATCCATGATAATCGCCTACATGACACTGATATAGTTCCCTGCATATTCCCACAATGGTTTACACAATATCCAGTGGATGGTTTGCCCCATTATTGAGAATATAGGCGTGTGCTATACCCACATCACTCCCACGGGGCGGACCTAATAAATCTGTGCCAAACAACACCTAGGCCCATTTCTGCATACCCATGATTCCCATACCTGACACCCCTCCACAGTACCCATTACACATGTTTAATGTGAGTGGTACTAAAGTGTGGAGACACTTATAAGCACTCCCCACTCTCCGGATATCAGTTCGTACGTCATACATTCTATCAACACAAGTGTTATTACCCTTGCACCTGCTACTGTTGCATGTACAGCTATATCGTATTTGCTGAGGTTACTTCTTTTGAGTCAATGACGGTTGACACTACGTATGGATCAATTTTTGGGGTCCTGCAATGGACACCTATATTCATGTTTAAAGTGCAGAACTTGCCGGACTGTCACTTTCTGGCCAATGGTTTGGAAAGCAGCGGTTTATTCACCTTTCGTGCATGTCTGTTTGTCTACCCATAATAGCTATGCCGTGGCCTATTTATGTACATATGTCATATCTACGGGACATATGTTTGTTGTGTATACATGTACAGTCCTCATTTCATAATTTGCTTTGGTTTACGTCTGTGGATTATGTGTATACACATATATTTATATCCATACCATACCTTTCCACTGTACAGATTGTTGCAGAATGTACAGCTGGTTGCCTCTTTATCTTCGGTGTGTTTTTCATAACCTTGTGTCTATCTGGCAATTTAGTGGCATTTCATTAAAGACTTACGTTGGGAAATACTGGCAAGCAGTTCAGGTTACGACTGCATACCCTTCAGAGAATCCATGCTACTGACACACCCGTTATTCTATCCACTTTCTATGTTTGTTCTGGCACATATCTGGGGATTGTCCCTATTTGTACCAGTAGTTTGCATGGCTTTGTCCGGTTTCATACTTTACGGGGTTAACAGGTTTGAGCCATGTATATATAACGTGGGGGAAACAGCATTCATTTACTATGCTGTGAGCGGATCACACATGCACAGGCGCACTTGCATATACATGTTGTGGGTTACATCTGTTTAATAGATATGTGTGCTTGCGCGGCCTTTCATACTTCTGACCGTAACACTTACATATCTGTAGTCCGGTTTACGGACTGGTGTGAAACACATGGTTCACCTTTACGTATTTAACTGTGTGTACAGCATGAACGCATTCATTACACTTTACAGGGATATCTGCAGTGGTCGTAGGTCAACCGGTACTGCATTCACGTTGGACGGATGCCGGAAACAGTATTCTGTTGCTGTTCTGCCTCATTGATATGCATACCCATAGTACTTCGCTACATCAACATACGCCTCACCGCTTCACTTACAACACAGGCATCCATTCCCCTGCTGTGAGAAACGCGGTACTACATATTACACATTCCCTATTGCCTACTGCTGTGGACCCCAGCTGCATTGTTAATCACTCCGAGGATATGCAGAACACCAGGGCATATAGTCGTATCACATGCACGTTTCTGATTGTCAGGGTGTTCATGTAGTGATCTGGGTATAGGCTTGTCCGCCTGGTGAACGGAACTTCCCTGGCCGAGTTCAAATGTCAGATGAAGCATGTGGACAGGGAGCTTCTCCCTATTATGAACATTTTACCTGTATTTACATACACATGTGTTTGGGCACCTATCAGGAGCTTATTCTGTTGGCTGTACATATTATGGGTGGGGTTGTTACGGTCCATACTCCACGGTGAGGGGGGGTGTTTCCCATTCACATTTGACTATTACCTGTATTCATTCATACGGGGATTATTTTCTTGGACATGATGTGACTACAGGTATGCAGTTGTACATTACACAAATGTCATGGGTTGTTACTGTACATATGTACGGACCATACCTCTCAACCTCTTTGAGCAACAAATCTGCGCAAACCCTACATGATGGGGAGAGTAAGAGGGACACATTTTAACTAGTTTCCTTACAAGCTTATAACGTTGATAGAATACTAGGTTTTGCATTATCATGACTCTTCTGCGGGATGTGGAGTGTTATACTTAATCCTCATTATTTTGTGACGTCAATCCACACCTATTTACTGGACAGACGCAGATTGTCGGAGGCACACAACAATATGAGCCAACACTCTGGTCATTCTGCAAATATCTGGACAGTTGAGTGATATGGTACGAACCTCTGTAATACACTGTTGTGTTCTGGCACAGCAGTAGCTCGGCATTAGAGACAGATGTCGGGACGTGCTGGCAGACAGTTGAGTTTCAGACTTCATACTCCGGACATTAATGCCATTGTGCAAACTGTCATTCTATGATATATCTATGTTTATCCATCCACATGGATATATTCCTGCTTGCACCTGTTATACATTCTAGGGATCTCACTCCTCTGAGCTCTCCATACTCCTGCTCCTCTCTACCCTCCAGCTTAACCAGACTTAGCTGACACTCACTTGACTCCAAGTATGTCATTGTTGTAAATTTCTGTATTACCACTACAAAACTCTTATTATGCACATTTTATGCATGTGTATTTCCTGACTGTATGCCTTTTACTCTTGTATTTTACCTTTAACATTATGCAGCCTTTATTTCCTTGTATTGCTTGTGGAGCTTTTCTACCCGGGCCTCCACTGTTACTGGGCACTTCTTCGCCCAGTGGACTTCCCGGGTACTCAGACTGCACATACATGAATAACTTCTAACAGCTATCTTTGCATATTGTACCTGCTGTTGTACCTTTGTCTCACTTGTATTCACGGCTCTGTCCAGATATCTAGCTCACACAGGTTGTCAGGTATGGTTGGTCACGCCGGCACACACTAGGTATCCCTCACACTTCATCAGGGTTATCCTGTTAATGTCGGGTGTCTTCCTCACCCTTCTGCCGTTTGCCACTATGTGAGTGTGCAATATATTCTCCCGCATATTTGTGTGGGGACACGTGCATCACGGGAAGGTGTTTTATCCTGGGTACTAGGTTTTGCATGACCACTCAGGTCTGGACAGTGTCTTGGACCTCTACTTCACATTCTGACTTGTGTCCAGATATCTACAGGATTGGACATCTTGTCGTCATACCCATTCTACTATTTACACAGGTTACTTATCCCAAAAGGGATATTCCAGAAATTGGACCATTCCACACAAAAACGATATCGACATGTATTTTGGCTTTATGAAAATGTGCAGGGGGGTTTAACATGCAGGGAATACATGGTTTGCTATCCTGACACTGCCTAGGGTGACAATACCTACTACATATGCGTAGGGGTCGGTATGTGTAGCTGTGTCTGCAACGAACCAGTGGGCCACATACAGGTGGATTTGGTGGACATTCTGTTATGGGGGTGGGTTGTGTGATGTGGAGGGTATGCTGGGTAGCCCATTATGCAGCCAGGTGTGTTGCATTTGTTATGGCCAGTTCCATCGGGACCAACCTGTGGGTATGTGACGGTGACATATCTATACATTTTGATCGCACATTTACATGATGCATATGTTTGTGGGATTGTGTTCTACACTATGGCCTGTCTGCTTGTCTTGCAGCTGTTTCTCCATGTGTTTGTGTTTATGTCCACTTCACCCACTGCCCCCTCCTACACCTCTGGTTCACCTTTTCTGCATACGACACAGTATCGCCTTTGCGGGTTTTACCATTACCCATCCACCCCTCACATGCAAATTACTCACATCCGATAGCTCACTACTTTTGTTGTTGGGCCATGACACAGCCAGAGTAGCACACTGACTGCCCTACAGGTGTCGGGTACCTTTATGGTTGTGTGGACTACCCTGCCATGTTTGCTTCCCACGTGCTATACCTCACACACATAGGTACACGCCCATACTTCACTTTCATTACTTAGTTGGTATACCCGGGTACTACCTGTTCGGCTGTGTCACATACTAGTTTGGCTTCTACCGATGACTCACGGGTTTTGCAGACCTGTTGTACTCATTGGGGGGATGGCACCTTTTCCTATGTCCATGCTATTCCTTCCACATGCCTCCCCACAGTCTACAGTACTGTTTCCACCTTTTCAATTGGCCACAATGTAACATTTGCGGTGGACACAACACATTTTACACGCCGACACATACCGACACATACCCACGGTCAGTTCGGCAGATAGAACTTACAACTCTTGCCTATATCTAAGCTTTAGTCTTGTAGCATTTCGGTGGCTTATTCTTTTTCTTATGACATTTATGTAATATACGTGTGGAGAACAACTGTTTAATGCCACTATTACATGACGTCTGAGGGATAATTATGTCCTATAATCTCTGCACATTTGCCATGTTTACAAGCTTGTGTCAGGACACATCTGGCCGCAGCGGTACTGTCGCTCGCAAAGTGGGACAGGTGGTATTCTTAGTCTATGGTACGGGTCATACTGTTCCTTTCGGCCTACATGTGTCCTTATTGTTGTAGCTGTTTCTATGCTCCTGATTCATTTACATGTGTATTTTATTCCCTATCACATTTGTTATGTGGGATACAGACATACCTTTTGTATGTGACTATTACATCCCTTGTGGGATATGATTCGGACATACAGTCACTACATATATCTACATTTCTCCTCGTGTATTTTGTTATGGACACATCTGCACAGCTATGTACCCTCCCTCACATTATGGGTCAGCTGGTGACCCTCTCCATTGGGCTGGACATACCTCCTGCCGGCGCCCTAGCATATGATATGTTTCACTTCCACATGGTATAGCTATCAACACTACGTTGGACTACGGGCACACGGTTTTTCTGTCATTTGTTCAAGGGTAGGGACCTGTTATTCCCTATCGTGCATTTGTGTTTGCTTCTTCATTTTCTGTTCGCAGGGACTATCTTGCATGCTTTGTATACGTTTCAGTCTCCACGGACACTGATAGGTGCGATTATTACTGCAGGCGGACTATAATATTCAGCAGTTTAGGTTGCTCATCGACAGCCGACATTGACACGCCTCCCTCCGCAACTTCGTTACACCCCATGCACTCGCGCACGTTTCCTATGCACGTGGCTGTGGCGGCTGCACACCTTCATTAATATGCATATGGCGCTACTACTCCATATATACGCCGCACGGCCGGCGCAAGCCTTACACCGGCCTTGCGCCGAGCTTCATGAATCCGGGGGACAGTCTAATTTTCACCTCATCACCCAAACCATCACTTTTATCTTTATTCAGTCATTCCCATTCCCTTTAAAACATCCAGACAAACCAACTTCCCTTATCCATATTTTACTCTTAGCAACCACAACTACATCATCTGCATATGTCAAAATCACTGGAATCCCCACTTCCTTTTGTACCACATATCTAGCATATTTCATTTTTTTTAAGACTATTTCACTCACTATTGCATTCATTACTAATGTAAACAATATCTCACTTATGGCACATCCCTTTTCTTATACCACACCATGCATATTTCTTTATTCCGCCACACATTCCCCAACACTCTCACTACATTATTTTGATATGTAGACATGCAAACTCTTACCCCATTACCTAATTCCATACTTCTCCATAACTTTTTCCATACTTCTCCATAACATCTTACAAATTTAAGCTCCGCAGATCCAGTTTTGGCATCCTGCAGACTACAAAAGCAACAGAAAGGAGAAAGAGAGACTAAGTGCCTCATTTTAATTTTTTCTGATTATACTGCTTTCTGCACTTGATTTGTCTTTTTTTTTTATTTAACTGCATTTATTTTAACTGTATTTGCTTTAATATTGCTACACACACAAGCGTGCTAACTTGCACTGCATTTAAAGTAATTTTAACTGTTTTTGTCTGCAAAAATAAAAGTTCTAAGCTTGTTTCCCGCCTTTCCTGTTACTAGAGTAGTCCAGATACAGATTTGCTGTATTCAGGACTGTTTTGTAAGTTTGAGTTCCCCAGACCTTTCTATGTTAGAGGGAAGCCTTCCAGCTTATCAGTGGGAGTGGTAAGCACTAGGTAGCCTATCTACCACAAGAGGAGTTGTTTCTGGCTCTGAAATTGTAGTTTATTGGCCCTTTGGGCAGTTTTTCTATCCCTTTCAACTTTCTGGTTTAAAAATGTGTGTTTGTACGCCGCTCAGCTGGTGTAAACTATTACCGGTGCCAGAAAGTCTGCTCTTCAATTTTTCCTTCGATCTTGCTAGTTCTCTTCTCTCTTGCACTTTAATTACCTTATTCGCCTAGCACTTCATCAGGCTTTTTGTAGCAATTATTGTAGCACACAAGTGCTATTAGCACTAGACGTCCTATAAGGAAACATCTCCAGTACTTAGTAATGATGACCATCCCTCCTGGCATGTCTAAGGACTGTTCCCTGTGCTTTCTATTAACCTGGTCAACTTAAGCATTCTGAGGCAGTGAAGCAACTGCCTCATGTACACAGACAACCCTCCTCTCTTACCTAGAGAGAAACCAAAAAAATAAATCCCGTAAATCCAGTAGAAACACAACCAAAGAAATATCACTTTAATCAACGCTTTCATCCAAAACTTCATCCTGATGAAGTTTTGGATAAAAGCATTGATTAAAGTGGTGTTTACACTTATTTCTTGATTTCGTGTGCCTTTGTTTCCAGCCTAATTCCAGTTTTCCTTTTCTCTCCTCTTACCTCCCAACACTCAGACTTGTGAGAGATGCACTTACATCTCCAAATTGGAAGGCATGCACTCTCCAGCCAAGACCATAATAGCTGGTCAAGAGGAGAAGGTCAACACCTGCACCACACCATATGGAACACATAGCCCTCTAGAACACCCACCATCACAGCTCTCACAAAATCACAAACCACAAAACCACCTTCACAGAGGCTCTCAATAAAAATCTACCCAAACAGCAGAGACCTCCAAGGCAGAAATGCACTCAACCTCCACAACACAGCACAAACCACATGACGCATAGCTCACCTACACAGTGTGCCCCTAAGCCCCTATGGCAAAACAGCTTACCCAATACACTAATCATAGGTGACTCAATAGTGAGGCACACTGATGTCCCACTCACTAGGTTGAATAAGGAGAAGGTAACAGTCAGCTGTCTATCAGGTGCCAGAATCGGACACATAACACACACACACAGGTCACTCCACAACAAGTACAAGTATGACTCTGTCATTGTCCATGTGGGTGTGAATGACCAGAGACGCACCCCCCTGGACTACATGAAAGAGACATGGTGGAGCTCTCGGATTACATGGCCCAGGCAGGTATGACCCTAGCCCTGAGCAGCATCCTACCACTGCCCAGAATTATACCGCAGTAGAAGCAGAAAATAATTGACTTCAACAATTGGCTATGTTTCTGGTGTCATTCAAAGGGTATCCAGTATTTGTCTGCTTGGGATGACAAGACTGCTAGACCTCGATGCTTTGCCAGAGATGACCTGCACCTGTCACCCCTGGGTTTCCGGGTACTTGCTAAGGCTCTTGCCACCCCATACTGCCTTTTTTAGGCGGTGTTCCAAAGACCAAATTACCACTGTAACAGCTATAAATTTATGCAATCTGAGGGTGATGCTGCTCAACACTATATGTCATTCTCAAGATGCACTCGCTCAAAGCACTCCTCAAAATGGAGAACATCAACATTTGTGCTGCAACGGAGACCTGGTTTAAAGCAGCAGAAAGCACCTCTGTTCTACCAGGCTATAACTCATTCCACACATTTTGGCCCCAGAACATGAACCAAAGCTCTAAAGGCATTGTTGTCTCCAAATTCATAAAGGATATGCACACCTACAGACTAGTAACCCAGCATAACGCATCTGAGATACTCCAGGTACAACTAACATTGGGTAATACGGCATTTCAGGTCATAGCCTGCTATAGGTCTCCAACCATGTCCCGAGACTCTCACTCCACGTTCTTAAGCACCCTGGAAACTATTAGGGTCCAACTCAACACTCTCATATTAGGTGCACCAATACACTGGCACAATAATTCCTGGAATTCATCAATTCCAATGCCCTGGACCAGCTCATTCTTACCCCTACTAGAGGAAGCAACATCCTTGACATGGTTATTACTAACATAGGCAACTGTTGCTCTACACCAATAGTCAATTCCTCCCTGGTTAGATCCGACCACAAACTAATCACCATGGAAATCCACACCACCTGCAAAGGTAACCACCATGAAAAACTACGCCAAAGCTGACTTTGGGCTCCTAAAAACAGAGGTGGCAAACTTCATGGCACCCATGCCAATGGAAAATAGATGCACATGGCTGCTGAATCATACACCAATTCATTGTACGAACACATACATAAATGCATGGAACTAGCCATACCTAACAGAACCAAGGCGCTCTCCTCCAAAAAAGGAAGCCAATCTGGTGGTCCCCTGACATTAAACTCTGCAACAGAAGGAAGAAACTGTTGCAGGAAAAAGGTCCCAAGAATGGAAAAACTCCCTCATTAGCCTCAATAAAAAGCAGAGATCCCTCATCAAAACCTCTAAAGCCAGCTATGAAACCAGAATTGTGGCAGACACTAAAAACAATCACAAAGCCTTCTATAGTTATATAAAGGATCTCCATGACAGTACCCAGATTTGCTCTGAGCTACTGCACAATGGTATCTCCTATACTGAGCCAAGAGATATTGCCAACATACTGGCCAATAGATTCAGTGCCAACTTTACCTCTCTCTTCTCCCTAAAGGACCAATCACAAAACTGAAGAATGCCAGGCACCCAGCATCACTAGAGCACAGGTTAAAGTTTGTCTAAGGCCAAGAATACAGCTTCCATGGGACCAGACAATATCCCTGACTGTGTTCTACATGAACTACAAAGTGAACTGGCACCGCATCCGTGTACCCTGTTCACTCACAGCCTCACCTCAGGCTTTGCCCCTACCGAATGGTGCACTGTTACAGTCATCCCTCTCGATAAAGGGGGAGCGACTACAGACCCTGGGAATTATCACCCCATTAGCCTGTTGAGTCTGATATGCAAGGCTATGGAGCGAATCACTGTGGATCTAATTAACAAGGATATAGCGAATCTCCAATCTTTAGATCCCACACAATTTTGTTTTGTGAAAGGTAGATTATGCCTGCTCAACCTGGTTGACTTCTTTGAGTCACCAGAGCTGTGGATGAGGGTAAGGCAGTTCATACAGCTTACCTAGATCTGGCCAAGGCCTTTGATACCCTTCCTCACTAAGGAATTATTGATAAACTCACCAAACTAGACCTCAGCCCCTATATCACTAGGTGAGTTGCAAATTGGCTCACAGATAGAACCCATAGAGTGAAAGTAGCGGACTCCAAGTCAGACACTGATGACCAGTCATGAGTGGAGTCCCACAGGGATCGGTTTTGGGTCCTCTCCTGTTTGGCATATACTTCTCAGAAGTCCATGCCAACACAAAGGGACTCTGGCTGACCAAGTCCGCAGATGACTGCAAGCTGGGACCCATTATTAACTCCCCAAGTGATGCAGACATCCTACAGAAAGACCTCACTGAGACCAACGACTGGTATCGAAACCATGGCCTTAAGCTTAATGCCAAAAAATGCATCATCCCCTTTGGGAAAAACTCAGTTCCCACCAATTACCACATCAATGGGAGCCCACTGAACACTGAAGGCATTATAAGAGATCTGGGGACACAGGCTGACAGCAACCTCTCCCTCAACCACCACATTGCCAATTTGGTCAGAAAGTCCTTCTATGTGGCACATTTCATTACTAAAGGTTTTGCATCCAGGAAGAAAGACATCATCATCTCTCTTTACTCTTCCCTCATTAGACCAATCATCAAGTAAAATGACCCATTTGGCATATACCTCATTAGACACCTGCACCAACTAGAGAGGCCACAAAAAAAACTCACGAAGAAGATTCTAGGCTTTGAACACATGTTCAAGGCCAAGAAGATTCTAGGCCTTGAACACATGTTCTACACGGACAGACTCAAAAAACTCCAGCTACTGCCTGTCTCATATAGTCTACTAAGAGGCGATCTCTGCTTGACTTACAAAGCCATGTCTGACTCAGCTCTGTTACAAATGTTACATCTAAAGAAATCCCAGTCTCTCTGCACCACATGCTCCAGTGACCTCAGCCTCACTACCACAATCAACAGAACATGCTGGAGGGACAGGTTCATAACCCAGAGACTAAGAGGGATCTTGATGAGTGGATAGGAAAAAGAAAGTTCACCCCAGGGATCACTCCAGTGGCTCTACTTGATAGAGGCACTGGGAACTAATGTCGGGTGGCACGATCCCTAGGCTTGTAAAGGCTCCAGGGCCATTAGCCTAGTACACACCTATGAACTTAAGCATCAAGTCCTACTGAATCAAATGCCTTGATAATTATCACCAACCAAAAGTTTCACATCCTCCCATTTATTTATAATATCAAGCAATTTATCGCACAGCTAATAATTCTTGACATCGCTTCCCTTTTATACTACATATACTTATACTTTCTTTCATAATATCCCTCATCCTTCCTTTCATTCTTTTTTTATTAAATGTGATGGGGTCTCCAGTTTTATTTAATTCTTCTCATCTTTCATCCATATCAATTTTAATATCCCACTATATAACTCTTCATAAACAAACCCTTCCTTCAGTACATTTACAAAATACTCTCTGACAATTTATCTGGGCTCAACACTGAATAAACATTTACTTTCTCCAGTACTTCATCCAATTCTTTAATACTACTTGATTTTTCAAATTATACCTTAACTCATTCTAGATTCTTTTTTACTTTCCATTCTCTCTTATTTTCTTTCTTTTCACTTTTAAATATATAATCCACATGCTGTACTACAATACTCATAATTTACTCTTCTGTTCTTTTTTTCTCTCCTTTTTACTCATTATATTAACATCCTCCTTTTACTATTTTAGCCAAATATACAAATACCTCCTTCTCCCTTGTACGTAATCTCTGCCTAAACAGTAATGTCTTACTTTTTTCTTGACTTCTTTTACTTCTTTTTCCATAACATAATAACTCTCTTGTATTATTCTCCAAATTCTCTACTACATTTCTGTACATTTTCCCATACTTTACTTTCTCTTCCTTTCTTACAACATCCTGCCATTACAGAAAAAAAAACTTTATATTTCTTTTTAAATTTAATCCACAATTCAGACGAGTTTTTATAGAAGTCTTTCATGTTATATGATCCTTCCATGACTGTAATACTTACCATTTCATCCCATAATTTCTATTTTCTTTTATTCCCATTCCTATTTCAATACACACTCCTTCTCCATCACCTCCATCCATAATACTTAATGGTCTGAAAACTCTGCCACAACTGTATCACCATCTGTTCCCCACAAGCCTTCTGCTAATACAAAATAATCGATTTCAGATCCAAGTGCTCCCCCTTCTATAAGGCCATTGAATTTTGTTCCACACAGCTAATTTACCACATTTTATCATTTCCTCCATTTTGTAACATATTTCCCTTTTCTTTTTAATATTCATCCATTAAATCACAATTAAAGTCCCCTGAAATTATAATTTTCATGTTAACCACCACATAGTGGAACACTTGATGAATATTCTCTCTTTCCTTGACAGTTATATATGCATATAATACTATAATTCTATAAACATATTCTCTCCACCTCACATCCACAACAGGTAACATTTCCATCCTTACCAATGCTCACTGTTTTGTTACACAACACAGCCACTCCAGAACATTCACTTCCAAAGTTCCCTATTATATCCCCCCAACAATTTTTCAGTTTGCAGTCTTTCGTCACTTGTCAGAAATCTTACATCCTCCAACATAATATCATCCACATCACATGTAGCACACCATCCCAGTACCCCTATCTTTCTTGCTTCACATTTATTGAAAGTACTCTAAAATTGCTGATTTTCCTTCTTTTTAAGTTTTGGGGAAATGTTTTTAAATTTTCATTTTCTTTTTTTTTTACTCTTTCCCTAAATGAATATTTTCCTAGGTTTATGTACATATAATTATTGATCCTCAGATCAGATTTTTCACTAGCTAAAACTTCAAAAAATATATTACTATCAACCCTTTCTTCTTACCTCTATTCCTGCATGCACTCTTTCTCCATTTTCCCCTCCATATTTGTTTCTTATTCTATAACTTCTTTTTCACCTAGTTCACCCCCTGCAAGCCTCTTCTTGTCTTTCCTTGTGTATTTTCCTGTTCCTCTTCTTTTTCCATATTTAGTTTTTGCTCTTGACAATCCATCCAAAAATGCCCCCAACTTCCTTGCAGTGTGTCATTTTTCCCCACACTTGTTTACATCTACCTTGTCACAATCTGTAACTAAATGAGAAAAAGAAATAGGATTTAAGCTGGCCAGCATATCTTAATGTCCCTCTATGACCAGCCACAAATACAGTGCAAGCATTTTGCCATGTTGTTTTCACATTTCAAAATAATTTCCAACCTCCACCCTCTACTCCATAAGTTTTTCTCATCACCATCTTTCATAATATTATCAACCGTTTCACACAGACACTGGATATGTTTTACATTGTCTTCTTCCAGTTAATCATTTCTAAACTGCAAAGTAACATTTTGAACATTTAAATGACTACCAGAAAACAAATAATTATTCCACTGATGAAGGTCCTTTTTGTTACACAGTTTCAGAAATTTTATCACCGGTTCCTCAGTTTCAAATGTTAAGTCACAAAAAGTCTCTGCCCCAATATATGTATAAAAGACTGAATTTCTTGAGTTTTAAAATCCAGAACAGTTAATTGTCTAATAAATGATATTGGTCTGTTACAGTGCCATTCTTGTTCCTATTCTCATAGCTGGTCTCCTTTTCTTTTTAAAAACACTTTTGCTTAGTTGTTGCTGCTCTCCTTTCTTGCCTGTTGTCACTGCTTCATATGTTTTAGTTATTCCATTATCTGCTGCCACAAAACCAGACCTCTTTCTAAGTTTGTTGCTGCCTTTCTCCTTTACTTTGTCACTGCTGAACAAGTTTTTACCGCTGCATTCTCTTGCTGCTACTTTACTTGGTTCATTTTTCAACATCCATCACACCTTTGAAAATGTTATCATCCATTTCACCTCATGAAACAGCAGAAATGTCACCTAGATCATCCTGCTCAAATATTTTATCTGCACTACTTCCACAGACTCAGTTACTTCTTTTTCCAAGTAGACATCTAATCGCTGCTCATTTGTAACACCCAACACACAGCAATCTTTGTTTATATTCTGAAGCTCCATATCGAACAGATTTTTCAACAAAGTCTCACGTTCCACCGCCAAACGTTGCATAGCTTTCTCTCCTCCTCCATGCTGCTGCTTCCTTTAGGCCTCTTCCTTCCCGCTGTAGGAGGCCTCTGGCACTATCTAGCAGCTTCAAAGAGTAAGGGCTATTTATTTACAACTTATCAACATTTACATTTACATTTACATATTATACATTTTTACAGCTATTTATATTTTTATGTACCATCTAATACAATCCCATATATCTTATTTCCCCCCATTTTTTTCCACATCCAAAAACGTATCTTTTTCAAAAGTTCAGACAATGCCCTTTTACCATTCAATTTGATTTCATTCAGCCTCTCATTCCATATTACTCATAAAACAACTTATCAATCTCTTTCACCTCTTTTTGTTTCCACAGTACCCGTGTTACAACACATTCATATTTACATCTTCAACACTTTTAAAGCCTTTCAATATCTTATTTTCACATACTTTTTTTCATAATTGCTTCACCCTTGAACATTTCAGAAAAAATATGTTCCTCTTCCCCACAACAGTTACACATCCTTTCCTGTATTTTTTATAAGGCATAGTAGCATGTAATTTACTTGTCAATCTCCACATAAAATCATCACATTAATAAATTTTCCTACACGAAGCAAGTCTCATCTTAATCACAATTTATTCCTCATATCTTAAATGGTTCCGCGGGTCTATGTAATAGTGCTCATTCATTAGATTAGTATACCATTCTCTTCTCTTTTCCCCTAAATTTATTACATTCAATTTCCATAAAAAGATTTTATTTTGATCCTCTTGCATGCCTTCATTTAAATATTTCCATATTTTCCCAGAACTTATTTTCTCCCAAAAATGTTTATATGTATCATTCATTTTACCATTTATTAAGTTCTTATGCTTTTCTTTTAATCTTATCAAAACTTTATAAAGATTCAATGAAGCTGCATGAAAACTTGGATTAATCTTTGGTAAGATTAAACCCAATCCACCCTTTTCTTTAACATATAAAATTCCTCTAACTGAATTCAACCTGGATCCTCATATGAATGATAATACAATAGATAATATCTCTTTTTCAAACTTAGATGGTTTCATATAAACACCAGCTAAATAAGCAGTTTTACCTAAAATAATTCAGTTTATTAAATGCACTTTTTTCTTCTATGACAGATTATATGATCTCCAAAATACACAGACGTATCTTAATTTTGTACCAGTTTCTCCCATTACTTTCCCCTATATACTTTTGTCCCAAATCTTATTCTAAATACATCTACAATTGCCACCATTAATCTGAATCCCTTCTATGCTATTTGTTGATCCAATACCAATACTTTCATCTTTATTTATACATAAACAAATCTTTTTTAAATACTGCTTTAATCTTTTAATTCCTTCTTCCATCCATTCTTTATTCTTCATAACCAAAACTATATAATCTGTATAAGCAAGCTTTGTTGAAATTTGAATTTTTCCTGTTATTTCATATCTTTCCATTTTCAGTACTCTAGTTTAGTAACAACTACATTCACAATGAATGGAAATAAAATGCTGCTTACTGGCCATCCTTGCCTTATCCCACGGTCTATCTTTACTTTTTCACTTATCCACCCATTTAATATCACTCTCAAATTATAATTCTCATACACTATTTATATTAAACACTTATACCATAACCCTTAAAAATATCCCCACAAATCATATTGTATTGCATCAAATATTTTACTTACATGTCCTATCATAACTTTAGTTTCCATTCTTTCATGACATAATCTAGCACTTTCCTCAATATCCATAATAAATCTTGACTTCCTTTCCCTTTCTGACTGAAAATCATTTCATCAAGTAATTTATCTATGCTATTTCCTAACCTTTTCCCTATTATTCTCATAAATATCTTATAATCTGTATTACTCAATACTATCAGTCTCCAATTTCTTACATCCTCTCCTTTTTTTCCATACAAATGTCATAACTACTGTACATATCACTATTTACTATTCCTTTTTCTAACCATTCATTACATACCACCACAAAATATAGTTTTTGCCATTCTTCCATATTATAATACATATAATACTCAATGTCCATTCCTGTGGCTTTTTGAAAATTTAATTCTTTTAAAATTACATGAAGTTCACCTACACTTATATTTTCCTCCATATTTTATCTACTTCATTTAATTTTTAACTTTCCAATTCTATTCCTCTTCCACATCCTTTCTTTTAAATGCATTCTCTGTACACTTCCTTACTACCTCAAGTATTTCTTCTTGAGTATTTGCTCTCTCTCCTTCATTCTTCAATATCCTTATTATTCTCTCATCTCTATTACAATCTTATTCAAGTAAGAAGCCGCCTCTTCTTTTTTCCTTGTAAAAATATCTTTGCTTAAATATTTTTAAAATATTTTCCTGATTCATTTCATACTTTTTCTCCCTTTCATGAATATTCATCTTAATTTCTGTTACTTCTTTAAGCACTTCCTGGCATAGTTGCTTATATTTTAAATTTTCCTTCCTCTTTTTCATTATTTGATATTCCAAAAACACTTTTTATATTTTTCTTTAAAGCTTATCCAATAATCCATCCAATTTTCATAAGAGTCTCATATTCACATGATCTTTCCATAACTGGCTAATATCTTTTTATCTTCCTCTTCCAGGACTTTTTCATTAATTCTCTTAATGCCTTTACTTAATTTCATATATCCTTGCTTTTCATTCACTTCTACCCATACAGCTAACTGATCTGAAAATCTTGTTTCCTTTATTCCTCCCTGCATTACCTTTAAACTATCAGATATTATAAAATAGTCAATTTCAGTTTTTATCTCATTCTTTTGCAAGTCCAAAGTTTTTCATCCCATATATATCATTTTCCATTTCTTATTATTCCATGTACTTTCCTCACAACACTTATTACTTTTCTGAAATCACAGTTGAAGCCTTCCATTAATATTATAGTCATATTCACTCCTACATAATTTACATTTTTTTAAATATTTCTTCTCTTTCTTTAATCTTAACATACACATAGATTGCAATAACTATGTATGTCTTTCTTCCATCTTATATCTATTACTATTATCCTACCTAATTCTTCTTTTCTTTTGTCTGTTCCCGTTAGCAGTCGCCACAGTGGATCATCGGTTTCCATTTCTTCCTCTCTTATGCATCTTGCTCTGTGAAACCAACCACCTGTATGTCCTCTCTCACCACATCCATAAATCTTTTCTTAGGCCTTCTTTTCCTCTTACCTGGCAGCTCCATCCTTAGCTTCCTTTTCCCAATATACCCAGCATCCCTCCTCAGCACATGTCCCAACCAATGCAATCTTGCCTCTCTGGCTTTGTCTCTAAACCATCTAATCTGAGCTGACCCTATAATATACTGACTCCTAATTCTGTCCATCCTCGTCACACCAAATGCAAATCTTACTATCTTTAAATCTGCCACCTCCAGCTCTGATTCCTGTCTTTTCATCAATGCCACGTCTCCAACCCATATAGCATAGCTGGTCTCACTACCCTGTTGTAGACCTTCCCCTTTCGCTCTTACCATTACCAGTCTGTCACAAATCACTCCTAACATTCTTCTACACCCACTCCACCCTGCCTGTACTCTCTTCTTCTCCTCTCTTCCAAACTCACCATTACTCTGAACTGTTGATCCCAAATATTAAAACTCATCCACCTTTGCCAACACTACTCCCTGCATCCTCACCATTCCTCTATCCTCCCTCTCATTCACACACATATATTCTTAGTCCTGATGACCTTCATTCCTCTCTAGAGCACATCTCAACCTCTCCAGAGTCTCTTCAACCTGTTGCCTACTCTCACTACAGATCACAATGTTATCCACAAACATCATAATCCACAGGGACTCCAATCTGATCTCTTCTGTCAACCTGTGCATCACCATTCCAAATAAGAAAGAGCTCAGAGTGGATCCTTGATATAATCCCTCTTCCACTTTGAAAGCATCCGTCACTCCTACAGCAGACCTCACCACCGTCACTCTACCCCTATACATATTCTGTACCATTCTTACTTCTCTGCCATTGTCATCTTCCTCACAAAATACCACAACACCTCTCTAGGCACCCTGTCATATGCTTTCTCCAAGTCCACGAACACGCAATGCAACTCCTTCTCTATACTTCTCCATCAACACCCTCAGAGCAAACATCACATCTGTAGTGCTCTTTCCTGGCAAGAAACCACACTGCTGCTCACTAATCATCACCTCCCTTCTTAACCTAGCTTCCATTACTCTTCCCCATAACTTCATGCTGTGGCTGATCAATTTTATCCTTCTGTAGTTACTACAGCTCTGCACATCACACTTATTCTTAAAAATCAGTACCAAAACACTTCTCCATTACTCAGCATCCTCTCACTTCCCAAGATTTCATTAAACAATCTCATTAAAAACTCCACTGCCATCTCTCCTAAACACCTCCATGCTTCCATGGATATATCATCTGGTCTAACAGCCTTTCCATTCTTTATCATCTTCATTTTGTAATGTCCATTTCCCTTCCTCCTTGCTAATCCATTGCAGTTCCTGATTTACTATCCCCAAATCATCCAACCTTCTCTCTCTCTCTCTCTCTCTCATTCTCTTCATTCATCAGCCCTTCAAAGTACTATTTCTATATTCTCATTCTCTTCATTCATCAGCCCTTCACAGTACTCTTTTTATCTGCTCAACACACTCTCCTCACTTGTAAATATGTTTCCCCTCATTATCCTTTATCACCCTTACTTGCTGCACATCTTTCTCAGCTCAGTCCCTCTGTCTAGCCAATCAGTACAGGTCCTTTTCTTTCTCCTCAGTGTCCAACCTTTCATACAACTCTCCATACACCTTATCCTTAGCCTTCACCACCTCTCTCTTTGCCAAAGATCTCATCTCCTTATACTCCTGTCTACTTTCTTCATCTCCATCTTACCTTCATCTTTCATCCTTCATCTTTCTTCATCATTATCCTGGCTAACTCTACAATACTATAATCTAAAAAGTTTACTGTTTCATTGCATAACACTAGAATACCTGAATGTGTGTCTTTTCCCATATTCCAAATAGTATTTCCACTCCATAACTTTTCCATGCATAACCTTTCTTCTTCTATTAATATTCTCATATCTGCCAGTGTAATTATATACACCTCAAGTGATGTGCACCATTCTTAGACACCTATTCTTCTCTTAACATTTTTTATACTACTAAAATTTATAGCC
The DNA here is from genome assembly GCF_019279795.1 of Protopterus annectens. Taxonomy (NCBI): domain Eukaryota; kingdom Metazoa; phylum Chordata; order Ceratodontiformes; family Protopteridae; genus Protopterus; species Protopterus annectens. Next base: position 481,665,140 of record NC_056737.1, on the reverse strand, counting down.
AAGATCTTCAGCTTTGTTTTAGCAAAAGTTTACTACCTTCTTTTACATTACCCTCTGCCTTTTTTTCTTTCACAACTATACACTTAACTGTTTTTTTTTTCTTTTCACTCTTTTCCCTACAGAATTTTTACCTCTTACCACTGAATAAACATCTTCACTTGTTTCTTGTATCAATTTATCAATTCTTCCACTTCATTACTTTAATTTTTTTTCATTATTGTTCAATTATTACTAATCTGCTCACCATACTCTTTTTTCTAAGTTTCAGTCTACACATTCCTGTATTTGCTCTTGTCCTTTAACTTCTATATTTTCCTCACAATCCAGCCATATATGCCCAGTTTTCCCACGTCTTACAAATCATTATCACATTTCTTAGCTTCATGCCCCAGCTTCCCATAAATAAAACATTTTCTTTTGTCACAATTGCTAATTAAATGATCTTTTCCACAAAAAAGCATGTTTTGGTTGTCCTCTACAGCTAACAGGCCTTTACTTCCATCTACATTTATCATAACTGAAATATGTATAATTTTTTTCATTTTCCATTTTCAAAATCACTCCACAATCCCATCCCTAGTCCATAACACTCTATCATAAATTTTTGTAATGTCCATTTCCCTGTATATAGTTTTTAAATAATCCTTTAACACTTCTTTTTCAACTTTTTTGTCCTTGTATTAAATGTTGCACTACATACGAGTTCCAAGGATTAAAGTCTTTCTTGCCTTCAAACTTCTCAATAATTTTTTCATACATTGCCCAGTTTCAAACAAAATGTCACAGTATGTCTCTCTATTAATGTGCATAAAAGCTCTTAACTCTTTAGGTGAAAAACCTTTCCTCTTTGCTGCTTAACCTTAACACAAACTTCTTCCTTGTAGTCTTGCTCTTTTCCTCTGCTTGCTTTTCTCCTTCCTTTACCATTTGGCCATAAGTTTTCTTCATTGCTTCTACCTCTTTCACCTCCTCCTCTTGTATCTTGTCCATAATTTCACCCCACAAAGCTGCCATCTCACTCTGGCTTAACAAGTCTTTTAAATAAACATCCTGCAACCCTCATGAATGGAGGGTTGTAATAATACAGCTCTTGCTGTGCCTCGCCATTTCTCTCAAACAACCTTTACTGGAATATACACTCATTGAAGGTTCAACAACCTTCTCTTTGCTCGCCTCTTTCACATCTCCCTTCTCTGTCTATACAGACAACTCCTCTGCTCCTTCTTCCACACCTCCTTCAACTAACAGCCTCTCTCATAAAGGCTTAACCACCTCCATACAAACATTCTCCTTCTAGTTTTCCAAATGAACTTTTTCCTCATAAAACATTTGCCATGTTCCTTCCTGTTTCTCTGAGCTGCCTACAGGCTTGGAACGGAAGCAGGAAGTTGGATACACCAACAACAATAGCATCCCCATATGCTACAAATAGAGGAAGCTCCCCACTACCTTGCTCAAACTTCGCCTAGTAGTACAAATACCACCTTGGGTCTCCACAGAAAACAGGCTACTAACTTAGTGGGACTAACACGGTCAACAAACGAATAGATCAATAAATCTCTACTTCTCCTCCCTCCTGTAAAACCAGTTTGGTCTCTGTATATTAGTTTAGCTATTATTCCCCCAATCTCTCTGCCTGCATTATTGTAAAAAAATTGTAATTGTGATTAAAGATTGACAATTGTCTATAGGAGTAGGAAGATGGTAATCTACAATATTTCCTCACTTTAAGTATAATTGAAATTACTGCTTTCATCCAAGTGCCTGGAACTTGCCCTCCTTCTTGTACATTGTTAAATAGCTCTAACCACTTCCTCTCTATGTTTGTACTAAAATTTATTTGAGAATCTATCACTACCTAGTGATTTCCCTTTCATCATCTTCTCCCATGCCCTTGCAATCTCCACTCACTTTATCCTGTTAATCAAGATTTGCTTTCTCTGGCGTATCATTTTCTTCAATTCTGGCTACTCCCAAACTCCTCTCACTTCTTTTAGTGCCTCCATGTCTACACTTGCTGGCCCATATAACTCTTGATAATAACCCTTAAATGTTTCCAAAATTTTCACAAATTTTACTTCCTCTGAATACTTATTCCATCTTTTAATTCGTACACCTCTCTGTCAAACTCTTACTTAAGTAGTCTCACTGTAGCTTTAGGGGACATTTTAAAAAATAACCTCTCAACTACAATTCTTCTACTCCATACCTTTACAACTTCCCATCCTTGAGTCCTCTTCTTTATTTCATTATTCCTCTTTTTCTTACTCAGTGCTCCTCTCGCTTTCCATTCTGTAGATCTATCAATTCTTCCCAAAGTGCCTCTTTCTCCTTATTTTCTTTCTTTCTTTCCTTTTCTCTATCTTATTGCTAGAATTATCTGCTTGAATTCCCTTTTAATCTTATCCCACTTCTCTGTTGTATTTAAACTGTGTGAGACGTCCCTCAATCTGGGCCAGTTATCAAGGAGCCTCAATCTGCACCACTGACAGCGGTGGAGAACGTTCACAGTGAGAAAAATAGATCCACATTAATTTCAGATGAAGCTCTCTGCACCAAGAACAATTTTCCTTAACAGCATACAGGGAATGTACACTCCAGTCCTGGGGCTTGGCTCTTTCTCAAGGCCCTAAATAAGACTCCTCACTGACCACTCGAGAGCGGACCCCTTAGCCGAGTGTTCCAAGCCAAGCCCTCCACCACTCTCTGTACGAAATCAGTGCTCTCAGTGTCCCTGTTCAAGGTAGCTGTCATACACCCTCTCTCTGAGATTTGATTTTCACACCCCCACCTGAGAAAGGGTGGCACAGCTTACCCGGTCTGCCACCTCTACCCAGACTATAAGGCAGAGCTGCTGCAACTAGTACACCCAAAGCCAGCTACTTTAAGGCTCTTAAAAGGGTACCCAATTACACTTATTAAAATTAATACTTATACAAACTGTAGTGTTTAACCAAGCAGTAAGACTTTCATTAATGTGGCGTCACAGTGCCACTAAATAAATGCAAGTACTCTCAAAGGTTAAACACTTTCTAAAAGACCAGCCAAAATGAAAGGTTTAGATATATTTAGTACAAAATAATAAAAAAAACATGAAAATACTGAATATTTATATACAATACACAACAGACTTTACATCACAGGAAATATTAAAAAAAGAGAGATGGAAAGACTCAGATGCAGAAAAAACTACATTTAGCTAATATCACTATATTTTTCTAACTGACTAAAGGATTACTGTTCCCTAGTTACTAATGTGGATTAGTGTCTTGTCAGGTTCAAAAACAGAGTGCACGCCTTACATCTCTCACTAGTATTCAAATACAATGTCAGTGCTGGCTACAGAATGACATCACATCTGGTCATCAGACTCTGTGGTTCCCACACTACCCTCTCTTTAGACACTAAGCCAGGGTCTGGCACTGATGTGTCATAATACACTCATAAAACTTTAGCTAAGGTTTATTACAGCCTCTGGAAATTGTAAATCATTTCAAAAACTTCAACCCTTCCAGCGGATTTTAACAAGCCATTTTCTGGCTGCATTCAGATGTGTCAAATAAAAATCTTTATGACCTAAATCAAGTCATTTAATTTCAGGCTATTTTCTTAAGATTAGCTGGGCTAACCTTAACCCCTTCCCGTTCAGTATCCTCTGTTAAAATATATACATTTCATCAGTTACAACAATACAGTCTAACATACATGTATATTTATTTTCTGTCCAACAGGACCCACTGTTGATACATTTTTAACACAAGCAACTTTACAAATACATTTTAAAACAAGCATCTGTACAAATCAGTTTGATATTCAAATGACATAGAATTCTTTACAAAACTCCAGCTATGTTGGCATATGTTACACATGCACTGCACTACTCCCTCTAGCACAGCTGGCACTACCTCACATCATCACAGTGCGCTCCTACCGTACTGTACTAACCATCTGTTTCATCATCATCCTGTAGTTCTCCTTCTCTAATAAGTACACTGGGACCCTTCCAATGTCTTTCCAGTTTCCCTTCTTCTTGTTCTTCCACCTGGATCCCTACTGCTGAATGGTCCACCAGTGTTACTTTGTCTGTTTTCACCCCTTTAAACTAAGTTTGATACTCTTTTGTCGTGTATGTTCTATCAATCCATACCACATTTTATGTCAAGTGGAGTAAAAAGTATAATAATCAAATAAACAAAATCATGTCTCCACTTCTCCCACCTCCACCCAACCCACTGAATGTAAAAACTCTTTCAAGAATTTCCATTTTTCAGTCAATTTACTTAACTCTTGGACCTCCCCATACTTATCTCTCTTTACTACTGTATTCCAGTCTCTAGACATATACTCTACCTCTCTTGAAAATTCAATATTTTGCCCAACATTGTTTTCATTTCCTTAACCAGTGCTTTTGAAGGGGTACATACAGTTACTATAGATAGGTTCATAGGTAGGTACTAAGGCTATCTGCCCGAAGGCATTTATAAGCCTAGCCAGAATGTGTTAGCTTTCGCCGCCCCTTTAGATTAGTTCCCTGTGCCTCTGTCCAGCAGAGCCACTGAAGTGATCCACGGGGTAAACTTTCTGTTTCCTGTCCACTCAAGGTTTTTCTTGAAGAGTGTTAGTGAGGAGCTCTGCCTAATGTAGATTGGAATCTTGTTCCAAAGCATGGAAAGTCCCTGGGACAGGAATCTATCCCTCCAGCACATCCTATTTATTGTTGTGGTGATGTTTAAATCCCTAGAGTGTGTGGCTTGAGGGGATAAGCTTTTCTTTAGGTGGAGCATGTCCATCAATTCTGAGTTGGACATGGCCTTGTATGTCAGGCAGAAATCACCTGTGAGTAGATGGTATGCAACAGAGTACAGCTGGAGTTTCTTCAGTCGAACTGCATAGGGCATCTGTTTGAAGCCAGTGATCCTCTTGGTGAGGTACTTCTGTGGTCTTTTCAGCTGTTGCAGGTGTCTTGTAAGGTACATCCCAAATGGGATGCTGTACTCTATGATGGGTCTGGTCTGATGAGTAGAGAGGCACAATGACCTCTTTTGATATGGATGTGAAAGCTTTTGTGATTAGGTGGGCCACATAGAAGGTTTTTCTAACCACTTTGGCAATGTGATTATCATAAGGAGAGATTACTATCTACTGGGGTCCCCAGATCCCTTATTACATTTTCCGTACTTAAGGGACTACCACCTATGTGGTAGTTTGTGGGTACTTTGTTTTTTCCAAAGGGGGTGACTATGCACTTTTTGGCATTTAGCTTGAGGCCATGATTTTGACACCAGGTATCCGTCGCAGTGAGACCCTTTTGGAGGATGTCTGTGTCAGCTGGAGAGTCAATTATAGCCCCTAGTTTGCAGTCATCTACGAACTTGGTCAGCCATAGTCCTCCTGTGATTGCCTGTACCTCTGAGAAGTATATGCTGAACAGGAGGGGTCCTAGGACTGAGCCCTGGGGAACGCCACTTGTAACCGGTTTAGAGTCGGACCTAGCTCCCGCAACTCTCACCATGTGGGTCCTGTCCGTGAGCCAACTGGCAACCCATCTTGTGACGTAGGGGGTTTATGTTCAGGCTGGTGAGCTTGTCTATAATACCAGAATGGGGAATGGTGTCAAAGGCAGTTGCGAGGTCTAGGTAGGCTGTGTCTACCACCTTTCCCTCGTCTATAGCCTTGGTAACTGTCAGTCCACCAGGTTTAGGAGGCATGATCTACCCTTAACAAAGCCGAACTGGGTGGGGTCCAGTGTTTGGAGGTTCCCAATGGCTCTGTTAATGAGTTCCATGATGATGCGCTCCATAGCCTTGCAGACCAAGCTAGTCAGGCTTATAGGGTAATAGCTCCTGGGGTCTGCTATGGCTCCACCTTTGTGGAGCGGAATAACTGTTGCTGTGCGCCACTCTATGGGTACATAGCTTGTGGAGAGGCTGAGTTTGAACAGTGTGTTTGGGTGAGGGGTTAGTTCGTCTTTGAGCTCGTGTAGGACGCAGCCTGGCACACCGTCCGGTCCCATTGATGCTGTGTTTTTGGCTTTGGAGTGGGCTGTTTTAACCGGAGTGTCTGTGATTTCAGGGGCTCTACATTCTTCTGGTATGGTTATGGGCCCTTTTGGGGGTGAGAGGGGGGTGAAGTTTGCACTGAACCTGTCTACCAGGATGTTGGCAATATCGGTCGGTTCAGTGTATTTTGTGCCATTCTGCACTAACTCCAGGCAGATCTGAGCATTGCCACTTAGATTATTGACCTTTACTCTAGATACCTTTACCTCTTTATTTACCTTTACCTCTAGATACCTTTACTCCTTCCATTACTCCTTTAATACCAGCAAACCTCCTTTTATTTTCCTCCATTTTTTCAACTCCTTTTATAGGGCATGGTTTCTGGAGAAGTACAACTACCCCTATCTGCTTCTTCTGCTCCCAGACAGTGCTCACTGAGTCTCATAGCCCCTCCCACTTCTTAGATGCATATGATCAGTTCTATCCAAATAGGTGTTAGTAAAGTTACTACCTGGGCTCTGGGACCTCTCATATTTGTCAAAATTCTCTCTTTTTTTTACCCTCTTCTCTAACATTTCAAGCCTTTATTTATAAATTCTGTCTTGCCATATCTACTCCATTGAATGACTGCTGTCCATCCAGCATTTTACCTTTAATCTTCAACCTCACCTACATCTCTACCCAATCATCTTCCAACCATTTATCCCTCTTCTCTCTACAAATATTTAATTCTACTCGAGGTAATATATACATATATATAGATATATACATACATATATATATATATATATATATATGTATATATATATATGTATATATATAAAAATATATATATATGGAATCTGTACAGATCCCTGACGGCACTTTCTGCCGAAGCAGAAATCACCGAACATACTTAACTGAAAGTGCATGTCCATTTTCAGTAGAAGCCCGGGGAGATAAGCTCCAAAGTTCAATTACAGTACATAGCTACAGAAGTACATATATGAGATAGACTACATTAATCATAACTAAAACAGTATTAGCTAAAAAGTGGTTACAGGTATATAGAATATATAACACAAAATATTGACTAAACATGATACAATTTATCATGAGGCTGCAATTTAACTGTTCAGAAAGATTGATAGTAAAACACATAATATAATTGTAGATATAAGAAGGGGAAAAAGGAAAGTAAGACTGGAATAGAAGTTGAGTAAGAAAATTCTAATCGTGAAGACTGGAACTTTTATGAGAGTATACTAATAGGTAAGGCTAGGTAGTAGAGGTAGAATGGTAGTTGAATTCTGATGAGATTGTTACTGAGCTGAGACAGTGAGGTAGAAACAGGTAGCTAGAGCATATAAGGTGGGGTTGAAACAAGTAGTGAGAGCATGTAGGTTAGTCAGGTTTAGTACAGGGGCACATCCAATGTGTTTTAAGGAAGAGCTTAAGTTTATTTTTGAACAAGGAAATAGAGGAAAGTGTAGAAAGTTCAGTGGGGAGTAAGTTCCAGATTTTCCCAACAGTATTAGTGAAGAGAGAGTCTCCAGCTCTATTGTTTGCTTTGTTAATATTCATGAGGATTTTTTGTGAAGATCTTAGGGATTTCAGGTTATTGTAAGAATGAATAAGGTTAGATAGTATGGGTGTCTTAGCAGGTTGATAAAGAATTTTATGGGCAATGGTCAGTTGATTATATTTTAGCTGTTGCTGTAATTCAAGCCACCCTAGGTATTTTAGATTAATACAGGGGTGTGTTTTAAAAGGGTTACCAGTGGCAAATCTGGCTATGTTGTTGTAGGAGTTTTCTAGTTTTTTAAGGTTATTTTTTGACAGGTTAGTGAAAATGGGAGAGGCATAGAGTAGGGTAGAGATTAGATGGGTGCGGGCAATAGTTATTCTAGTTGCAGGAGTGAGGAAGGGTTTGATCCTGTATAGAGAGCCTATTTTCCTGTTAGTTGTTTTCAAGATATTATTAATATGAGTGTCAAAGTTAAGGTTGTTGTCTATGGTGATACCTAGCAGTTTGGTAGTAAGATCCTGGGATATAACAGTGCTATTATTGGAAGCTATAGTGAAGTCAATTGGTGGAGATTTATTGGTAGGTGTAAATAGTAGAAGTTTAGTTTTTTGGGGGTTTAGTATGAGACAGCATTTTGTAAACCATAGTTCTACTGAGCTAAATAAGTTCTGTGTAAGGAAGTGAAGTTCAGATTCAGATGTGGCTGAGCATATAAGTGTAGAATCATCTGCGTGTTGTATGCATGTAGCTTGGGGAACTGCTTCGTGAAGGTCACTGATGAATAAGGAAAATAGGAGTGGGCCTAGTATGGACCATTGAGGGACACTAATATTAACGGGTAGTTGGGTAGAAAGAGTGGTATTCCAGAGCACAGCTTGATGTCTGTTATTTAAGTAGGATAGGAACCATTTTATAGCTAGTGCGTCAAGTGACAGAGATTTCAGAATGTTTATGAGTATATTGTGATTTACCATGTCAAAAGCTTTGGACAGGTCAATGAAAAGTGCAGAGGAGAGCATGTTAAGGTTGCGGTTTTTGTTGATGGTGTCCATGAAGGAGAGGAGGGCAGTAGTAGTGCTGTGGGAAGGTCTGAAGCCATGTTGGGAGTTGGAGAGCAGGTTATTATGGAGAAGGTGATGTTGTAATTGCCTATGAATGCACCTTTCCATAACCTTAGATAAAAGGGAGAGTAGGGCTATGGGACGATAGTTGGAAAGGTCAGTGGAGTCTCCCCCCTTATGAAGGGGAATAATATGTGAGACTTTCCAAAGACTGGGGACGTATCTTTCAGTAATGCTTCTATTGATGAGAATGGAGATGGGGTAGGCAATAGATTTGGCTGCTAACTGTAAGTATTCTGCAGGTAGTTGGTCAGCAGAGGGAGTGCAAGGTTTAAATTTTTGTAAAAGGGTGAGAATAAAAGCTGTAGGGACAGGTTGGAAGTGAAATGGAGGAGGTGGGTTGGATTCAGTCTTAGATGTGGTTGAATTTTGTGGAGAGAGTTGACTGGCTAGAGTTTGAATAGTTTTGGTGAAAAAGGTATTAAAGGCATTGGCAGTTTGTTTGGGGTTGTTGTGGTCAGAGCCTTGTGGGTTTGGTGTAATAGATTGACCTGGGTGTAATAGTTCATTAATGCTTGCCCAGAATTTTTGTGGTTTATTATGGTGGGATTGCTGCGAATGTAGGTAGTAGTTTTGTTTATCAGACATTATGGCTTTTTTGTTTCATTTCTCAATTGTTTAAAGGTTTGGAGGTCAATGGGGTTCTTAGTTAAACGTGATCTGTGCCAGTATTTATTTCTGAGATAGAGTTTTTGCTTAGTTTCCTTAGAAAGCCATGGAGCAGGTTTGGTTTTTATCCTAATAGAGCGGGTAGGAGCGTGTTGGTTAAGGATGGCTAGGAAATTAGCATTGAAGTAGTCAACAGCTTCATCAAGGGAAAGTTGTTTTAATGGGGACCAATTACAAGCTTTAAGTTCAGTTAAGAATAGATCGAGATTGAAGTTTTTCTTGGTTCTAATTGTTCTAAATATGGGTTTGGAATGTGGGTTGGTTTTAAGCCTAATAGCATAGGTTGGAAAGTGGTCGCTTACATTGTCTGGGAGGGTTCCAGAATTGTAGGTCTGGGGTTGATTATTGATGAGTATCCAGTCTAAGGTACTTTCTTTCTTATTGGTTTTGTTAATTCTAGTGGGTGAGGTGATAATTTGTGTAAACCCATAGAGATTAATATGGGTAGTGGGGTAGTTATTGTTGCAACATTTCCAATCAATGCTGAAATCATGCATATAAGGGAAAATTCCCATTTCCTCAATGTAGTGTGACCGCGGAGTGAGAATATTAAAGTAGGGGGGGTGTGGGGGGCACAGCCCCCCACATAGGGGGTTCTGGGGGGCTTGCCCCTCTGCATAAAAGAAGATTTATTGCTTTTTCTTTCTTTTTTCTAACGCACTTTAACGAAAGTGCTTTCGTTAAAGTGCGTTCGGTTATTGCGGATTCAGACTATTGAACTTTCGTTCAATAGTCCTAGATCCACATATATATATATATATATATATATATATATATATATATATATATAAAATAAAAGCTTAGTGGCTTAGTGGGCTAATGCACTGGGCTGTAGTTGATAGGGTCCTGGGTTTGAAACTTGGCAAGGGCATAATAAATTAAGTATCACTAGTGCAGTTCCAGTGACTGAATCAAAAGTACGGAAACGACTGACCAAATTTTTAGGGTTGGGAGGTTGGCCTAATGGTTAAGGTGTTTGTCTTACAAACACAAGGTACAGGGTTTGAATCTCACAGGGGATAATTAGCTAGGCTTAAAATGGCTTGCAAGGGCAGTTAGCCTAGTACTAATCTATGAACCTATTCCCCCCCCATTATCAACTAAATACCCCCCCATACAACTATGTATACACAATTATCTTCCCTGCACAGAATTACTATGTCTCTGTTTGGAAATCTCCTCAGCCATACTCTACTTTCCACATAACCATGGAGCTGCTTTCACATGTAGAGGCCTCCACTTCACCCACATTACCCAGTAACATATCATCTTGTCCTGTTTAACTCAGGAAAGTACAATTGTGCAAGTTGAACTTACTACAACAGTAGTTGTTTGAATAATCACTGCTGCAGTATATATGGGTTACATACTGCCAAGGATATATCCTACCAACAGTACAGCAGCCTGCTACTTTCCAAAACGTCATGGCATCTTCTATGAGCCCAAACTGTCAAACAGCTTAAGCTGGACTTAGTAAAAGACAAGTTTGGGCACAAAGGCCTTCAGATCTTTCCTGCCAGCAGATAGAGGGACGCTTATCCTTGAAAGGGCAATGAGAAGAATAACAAAAAATGTCCACATCCTAGCATAAAGAACACACCAAAAAATGAGAAGGGTGGGAGGGAGCAGGTAATGCAGCAGTGATTATTCGAACATTTACTATTACGGTAAGTTCAACTTACACCAGTGTACTATGTTCTTCATACTGATCACTGCTGCAGCAGCCTTAGCTATATGGCTAGATTACCAAAGCTAATTACAACTGGGAAGAGGAAGGAGAAAGGTCCAGCAGCCCCTGAAGAATGGTCCTGGTCCTAGCAAAGTTTGATCTAGACCTAGAGAAGAAATTAAGCTTATAGTGCTTTGTAAATGTATGTACAGAGGACCAAATAGCAGCTTCTAGACTACTTCTAGAATCCAACCCTTTTCTAAAAAGCCAGAGATGAAGTCAAGGACCTGGTACAGTGGGCCTCGACTGTCCTTGGAATAGATTTGTCATAGTGAGTATAAAATATGCAATAGCCTTAGACAACCATATGGAAATAGTCTGTTTTGATGCAGGTTGTCCCTTCTTCTTACCTTCACAAGAAATGAACAATGGATATGAAAATCTGAAGGAGTTACATTTGTCAAGATAGTACCAGCGTTGTCTGTGGACATCCAAGGTGTAGTATCCTTTCTCCCTAATTTTAGGTTCAGGAAAGAAAGCTGGGAGATAGACAGTTTGGAAAGAAATTTTGGATAACACTTTAGGCATAAAAAAGGATTAGTTCTCATGAACCCTGTCCCTATTGTAAATGAGGTAGGGCTGATTCAACATAAGAGCTTGCACCTCAGATACCCTTCTTGCAGAGGTCAAAGCAATCAGTAAAACCATTTCCCATATTAAGAACCTCATGTCAGCCAGATTAGCTTGTTCAAATGGTGCAAATGTTAGATTCTCAAACACAAAATTAAGATCCCAAGGAGAAGCCCCTGGTTTTCTTGGAGGTGTCTTAAGTAAAACTCTTTAAAAAAAAATATAGTTGTGTAAAATCTTACCATAACTTTAGAGGTCCTTCTCTTCTATATGCTGCTGTAGCCACAACATTAGGGAGTCTGCCACTGGTTGACTCGTACGTCCGGCCATTCTACAAAAAAATAAATGCTACTGAGAAGGTACATGCGATGGCTCACATCACTCAGGAAATGTCGTCCATAAACGGATGTCAGGTATAAAGAGGATATCAGCACGCATCTACCTCAATACTGGATGCCGCCGGGAACCAGTGACTATGGAGTGGGTACTCGGGAGTCAGGCAAACGTCAGGAGGAAGGCAGGGTGGGAAACTATACAGCAGCATATACAAGAGAAGGACATCTAAAGTTATGGTAAGATTTTACACAACTATACTATGTCCTTCTATTCATATGCTGCTGTATCCACAACATGAGGGAGAGTGCAAAAGCTCATACTATTGAAGAAAGGGAGGGGGAACAGAGATATTTTCCACAAAGCTATGAAGAATAGCCCTGGCAAAACCTGCTCTGGACCTGGAAATGATAACTTGTAGTGTTTGATGAAGGTGTGAAGAGATGACCATGTAGCTGCTTCTAAAATGGCAGCTGTAGCCAAACCCTTAAAGAAGGCCCCAGAGGAAGACACTGCCTTAGTGGAATGTGCCTTCATTGGGAAGGGAAGCCTTTTGCCATGGACTTTGTAGCAAAAGGAAATAGTTTAATAGAACCAAAAGGAAATGGTTTGCTTGGAATCAAGGTGTCCCAGGGCTCCTGGGTGACCAGAGAGTGGAGGATCCTTTCACTACAAGTCTGCGGTAAAGGGAAGAAGGTAAGAAGACTGATGGCCTGATTAAGGGAAAGTTCGTTAACCACCTTGGGCATAAAGGATGGGTTAGTATGTAGGCAAACCCTGCCCTTGTGGAAAAACGTAAAAGGGGGAGAGGTCATGAGGGCTTGCAGTTCAGGATCTCACAAGTGGTGTGGTCATGGTCTTGGCCTAGACAGAATAGGCAGAGGTTGTGTGAGTCTTTATATGGAATCTGCCTTCCACACCGACACTAGCCCTTTCTACCTGACATTAACCCACAACACAGTAGCAAAAAAGTAACAGAAACCCCTATGGGGTACTTATCTGAACACGGACAAGCACAAAGTCACTATTCTCAGCGAGTGACGACCTGAGCTGGCAGTCATACAGGTAGCAGAAATGTTCTGAGGTAGGTGTGTGCGGACATCTGCTTTATACCAGACATCCGTTTATGGCCAACATTCACTGAGTGAAGCGGGCTGTCACGCGTACCTTCACAGTAGCATTTATCTTTTATAGAATGTCCGGATGTACAAATCAACCAGAGGCAGACTCCCTCCTGTTATGGATACAGCAGCATATGAATAGAAGTACATCATGCTGACATGAGACTGCGTTGAAAGAAGAGAATCCATGGGCAGACTTGCTGAAATGTCAACCATGACAGAGGAATAAGAAAGGACATAGGATAGTACCCTCAAAAAATATTGTAAGACCAGAGAAACACTAGCTGTGATTGGGTGTGGGTTATGATGCTGGCACTGACTAGAAAACCTTTTCCATTTGCTAATACATAATTTTCTACTAGCAAGCTTTCTTCCCTCCCTTAGTACCTGCTGCACATCCTCAGAAAACAGGTGACTAAAAGGAATTAAGACCCTATCATCGAGTCAGTCCACTGAAGATGACTGATGTTAGGATGCATCGACCACCCCTGTTCTTATGTGAATAGATCCATTTTCTGAGGAAGCTACCACATTAATCTTGGGGGATTCTTCTGAATCTTCAGAAGTACCCTGGATATTAGTGGAAAGCTATACAGGAACATTCTTGTCCAAAGAAAAGAAAAGGTATCCAAAGGAAGGGTCATTGTGCAAGGACTTAATGGGACCCCTCTTACTTCCTTGAGATCAGTATCCTCGGTGAGGGACTCCTCCGAGTTGAGGTGCTTCTTCTTGCACCTCCTCTTACCCAAGACCACCTAATCCAGTGAAGCTGGAGAAGGGGATAAGGCAAGAAGCCCAACAATGAGGTTGGATTGGAGGCCAAATGGCATAGGCTGTCCAGGAGGAGGCTGATGACTGGGCACACAGATGAGAAGGAGAATAGGACACCAGCTGAGGAAAAATGACCAATCTCCTGAAGAGAGAACATCATCTCCATGATGTCGAAGGTGGAAGTGGAAGCCAAAAGCCCCAAGACCTAAAGAAGCCAGAGACGAGCTCGAACCTGGGGAGCTACACCCTGTCTTCATGTTGAGACCAGAGTCAAGCTGTCGAGAGGCAACCCTCCAAGCAGGAGGGATGACCCCAAAGCTGGGCTCATTTAACCCAACCCAGAAACACCTGCCTCGATGCCACAGCTACAAGTTCCACCAGGCTCAGATACAGCCAGAGTAGAAGATACCAAGGACGGAGCTGGAGCTGAACACTGCCTAACCACTGGATCAGACTCCGAAGGTGGACTCACAGTCAGGTCCGAAGACCTTGAATCCATACCGGCCGAGGGAGGAAACCAGAGGGATGGACTCAAGTTTCTGAAAAGGGGTTCTGGACCTGAAGTGATAAGACCAAATTGCATCTGAATCTACAAGGAGGACTTCATCAGCTACTCCATTATATGAAGCTTTGAGACTGCCCATAACTGAGCATATCAAGCCACCTATGGAGGCTTAGAGGGTTGCTTGGAAGACAAAGTTGCCGCCTGTCAGATTTGGGCTGGAAAGACTCAGAAATGGGATGAGGAAGGAGAAGACTCGAGTGATATTTCCAGTGGAGTGGAAGTGGGAAGCTACCCGACTTGACGGAGACCTTTTGACCAAAAAGGGGCTTGGCACAGTTAGGGCTGGAGACGGAGCTTCGCTCGTGATTGGCACTGAGGGCAATTGGAGACAACACTGATGCCAAGGCCGACAGGGCACCTAGGGTCTTGGCCCAGCAAGCCTGAAGAGGGTCCAAGCATGGAGACAGCGGAGGACATCTTTCAATCCCTTCTAAGAGGTCTTGGGAGTCCACAGAAGAATGGTGAGATTTGTCAGAATTGTCCTCTGGTGCAGAAGAGGAAGAACCAGCAGGAAAGAGACCCTTCAAAGCTAACTTAGCCCTCCACTCATTAACTGTCATGGACCTGAACCCCTCACAAATCGAGCAGGGAGAATTGAGGTGGGCAGCCCCCAATCAATACATGCACTTATGGGCAACTTGCAAGGGCAGCTTGTGTCCAGAGGCAACACATTTCCTGAACCCCTTAACAATGAATAAGGAAGAACTCTAGAAGAATCAAAACACACTACACAGTAAAAACAGCATGCTAACCTACACATTGGCCCTAGAGAAAAACTACCCTACACAGAAACAGAAAAGTCAACACTGCAAGCAAAACATCTCAATGAGGCAGGAAAAGCAAACCACTAACTATACACACACACACACACACACACACACACACACACACACACACACACACTGAAAAGCTAAAAATCCTAATAGAAAACATAATACCTAAGCTACCTAACCTATGTTACAATTAAGTATATCTAAAGGGTAGGGGAAGCAACACTGAAAAAAGCACCAAAAAGAGTATTTTCTGCTGCACCACAGAGCAAGCTGAATGGAATGGCATCAAACTTGTTAAGAAGTATCTTCTGGGGAGTGGGGGGATTGTGAGTAGTGGAGGAACAGCACAGCTATTTGAAGTCTAAAGGATATGGTCAGTGTCAGATCTACTAACCCACAATTTTGAAGCCAGACAGAGAAGACAACATTGGATCTTTAAAACATCTCTCATACTTTAACAACATGTCAGAACAAACTAACAGTTTAGCCTCAGAATTTAAAATTCTGAAAACCAAAGTTGCAGAATTATACACTTTTTACCCATACCTATCAATAATTTTCCCATCCTTATTAGAAAAAACAGGACTGGAATTAACTAAGTGCTTAGAAGCAGTGCAGACAATAAGACACATCCTCTAAACAGACAGGACAGGAAGAATTGGTGTAGGTTCTGGAAAATCCTTCTGTAACAAGTCACAGTATTTTCAGTGTTCTCCCACTGAAAACACTAGGACATTCTAGGAATAGTCTCACAGAAAGAGAAACACCCACAGGGAAAATCAGCAACTGAACTCTCCTCCGATTCTAAATCAGAAATCAGAGGTCAGAACTCTTTCTCCTGTTCAGATTCAGAATCTGTAATCTCTTCAGGAAAAGAGGCATCCTGATATATTTTACCAGAAACTACTCTACAAGAAGGATCAACAGCCTGAATTAAGCCCTGAGCCAGTCTCAGTAAACTACTCCTAGCCATAGAAACTTGAGGAGGAGTAGATACATGGTTGCTTTTTTGTTTCTTTTTGACAGGAAAAATGGGGCCAACCTGTTACTAATGGCAGTTGCTGCTTACAAAGGGATGGGCACAGCATTCTGACACAACAGGGAAATCTTCCCTGTTCCTTCTACCAGGACTGACAACAGTGGCTCTCTCTTACCCACTGAGGGGATGCCAACAGCCACAGATAATGTGGCTAATTCTTGGTCCATAGTGGTTGTAGGTGCTACACCAAAAGGATCCAGGGTAAAAGATGAATGACCTGAAGTACAACAAAGTAGCCACAGCAGAGACACTTACCTGTGGCTGAGGCAAATTGCTATTCTACTGTGCTGGAAGATGTTGTTTGCTTAACTTTTTCTTTTTGTGGCTAGAAGAAGGAACAACCCTGGGACAGACAACCTGTTCCATGGTCAAGCCGAAAATGGTGCCTCTTTCCCAGGGAAGACAAGCAGCAAATGCCAGTAAAAATACCAGTCCCCAAGTTATTTTTTGACAGAAAAAAATATATTCACAATAAATAGCACTGTCAAATACTCTGGCAGTCCCACAATGGAAAAATAAACACATTTTCTAAACAGAAAATGTTATCAGTTAGTATGCACACTTTTAAACTAACCAGAAAAATGAGTGCTCTGTTTCAAAGTACATTGCAGTCTTGAGACAGTCTGTTACAACACAACACTCCTAGTTTAAATTAACTTTCAGGAAGAAAGTAATAAAGCATCAGTAAATATAAGAAAATGGAATTTTTTTCCCCCAAAAAGAACTTCTCTGCCCACCAAAGGAAAGCACAAGCTGATTGTAGATCTTCAAAAACCTTAGAGGAGCACACTTTTCTGCAGCAGGAAAACTCTGAAGGGTGTCACACCCAAACTTGTCTTAGTCAGCTCAACTCAACCTATTTAACAGGTTGGGCACATGGACGGTGCCTTGAAGATTTGGAAGCTAGCTGGCTGTTATATCTTTGGCAGTCTATATAACCCATACAGCTACGGCTCCTACAACAGTGATCAATATGAAGAACATCTTCCTTAAACTCTGTGAAAGCTCCACTGTACTCCTTAAGTTTAATTTTAGCTCTCGAAATCCTGATATCACTTTAGCACCAATCTAACACAAATTATTCTTTTAAATCTCATGTTTACTCCATACCTCACCCTAACTACTCTTTTACAAACTACACTGCCCCACATGCTTGTATTGGACTAGCTACTCATAACATAATAAGCAACCACTGGTAGTACCCATAGTCATATCATGCCATCCTGTTCATATTTGTCCTCTTCCACCCTCATCCCCATCACTCAATCAAATCATGCATTAACTTTGATATTAAATGCTTTCAGTAATGTAGTCACCCACATAGTCACCACATCTTTTCTGTCTCTGGAGTATCCATAACTTATTTATTTTACATTTGTTGACCGGGCTGGTCCAACTGGCTATATGTCCATTTTCAGCAGAGGCCCGGGGGGAAAAGCTCCAACGAAAAAAAGAAGTTATGTCCTTACCATAACGTTCCATGTGGAGTGTTCATCTCGCCTTGGTTATTACACATGGGTTCGGAGCCGATCCTCGGCTCCGTGCCGGCCGACTGCAAGCTCTGCATCGAGAAGAAGCTCGAGGACATCTAATACCCACAATCCCCCTCTGCCTTTACCTCAGATCTAGTTTGCAAGCAAACCAGACAAAAAGCACGCACACATGCCAAACTATATACATAAATACATATATACAAACATACCAAGGGTATGACAGTAACACTAATACTGCAACAGCAGAAGGAGAATACTCCAGACCAGGCACCAAATCGAACGTTCTTCCTAAGGGTGGGAGTGTAATAACCAAGGCGAGATGAACACTCCACATGGAACGTTATGGTAAGGACATAACTCCTTTATGTGAGAGTGTTCAATCTCGCCTTTGTTCTTACACATGGGTAGCGTCCCTAGCTCCATGATCCTGAGGAACTCAAGGGAGAACGTTCTTGAGCACAGTGGAACCAAAGGTTGCCCTATCCCTAGAAACCCTGTCCACTTTGTAATGAGAGATAAATGTATGTGGTTTAGCCCAAGTAGCAGCCGCACAAATAGTGTATAAAGGTAAGCGAGCTGCGTGAACCAAAGATGTAGACACTGATCTGGTAGAATGTCCTCTGGGTTTTGCTGATAATGTTTGGTCAGAGGTTTCATAAACATATGTGATACAGTCAGTTAGCCACTTAGAAAGAGTTCGTTTCGTAACTGCAAGACCCTTTCTGCTGTCAGCAAAAGCTACAAATAGTTGATCAGATTTCCTGTGATCTTTTGTTCTATCCAAATAAAATCTGAGTTGTCTATGGACGTCCAGTTTGTGCAACATATACTCCAATTTATTAGAGTGGTTCTTAAAGAAAGTGGGTAATTCAATGGACTGATTAATATTACTAGAAGAACAAACTTTGGGAAGAAAGGATGGATTAGTGTGTAGGGATACTCTGTCAGAATGAAATATTAAATAAGGATGTTTGACCGAAAGGGCCTGAAGCTCAGACACTCGTCTAGCAGATGTAATGGCCACTAGAAATAATGTTTTCAATGACAAAAACTTCAATGTGCAACTTGAAGCTGGTTCAAAGGGTGGCAACATCAATTTAGAGAGTAACAGGTTTAAATTCCACGGTGATGTCGGACTTCTGACTGGTGGTCTGATATGAAAAGAACCTTTTAAAAGGCTTTACAAAGTCTGTGAGCCATAATAGGCGCACCACATTCTTCTACATGATAGTTAGAAATGGCAGCTAACTGTACTCTTAAAGTAGCCGGGGAAGCTCCTTCATGAAATAATTCAGTCAAGAACTCTAAAACCTTGTTTAACGGAGCTGTAACAGGGTCCAAATGATGTGACTCCCAGAAGACAAAACGTTTCCACTTACTGGTGTAAGTCTTTGTAGTGGAAACTTTATGAGAAGCTACTAAAATATCTTGAACCGCCGATGTAAGGGGAACCGACCTGGCTAAAAAGGGAAGCGGAGCAGCCAAGCTGCTAGGTGGAGAGATTCTAGAGATGGGTGAGGAACTCCTGACGAGTGAGTCAGTAGATCTGGCTCTGGGTCCAGCATCCAAGGTCCCCGAATGCGGTGATGCAATAGAAAGGGGAACCAAATTTGACGAGGCCAGAACGGGGCAATGAGAATAATAGTCCTCTGAAGGTTGATGGCTTTCTGTAGAAACTTTGCAATCAGGGGAAATGGAGGAAAAGCATATAGGAGACCCGGGGGCCAATTGTGCACCAGCGTCCCTGGGGACTTCCCTGGAGGGTAATAGGGCAAAGTAGCTCCTGCATTTGGCGTTCATTGGAGACGCAAACAGATCGTAGGTAGGCTGGCCCCATTTGCGAAAAATCCTTCGCAACTGACTGTTTGAGGGACCACTCGTGAGGCAATAGTATTGCTCTGCTCAGCCTGTCGGCTATGACGTTGGATGACCCCGGGATGTGCGTTGCGATCAGAAAGCGACAGATGGACTCTGCCCATTGCCAAATTCTCATGGCCTCTCTGCATAGTTGGTAAGACCTGGTTCCCCTTGCTTGTTTATGTACCAGACTACGGACATGTTGTCTGTCTGAACTGCAATGGTCCCTGGAGGAAGAAGGGGAGCAAAGTGTTGCAACGCCAAAAACACTGCCCTCAACTCCAGAACATTGATGTGCAGATTGTACTCCAGATTGGTCCATTCGCCTTGGACTGTCTGTCCCTGAAAGATGCCCCCCCACCCTATCAGGGAAGCGTCCGTGGTTATCGTCGCTGACGGTGCGGGTAGCACAAATGGTCTTCCGCTGGATAGGTTGCAAGTCTGTAACCACCACATTAGGTGTGATTTGCATGTTTTCGTTATCAATATTTCGTGAGTTAGTGGAAGTTGTTGGAATGACCATTGTGCAAACAGAAGCCATTGTAGCACTCTCATGTGCAGTCTTCCCAATAGTATCGCAATGAGGGAAGCTGCCATGAGACCCAAAACTTTCAGAACAATTTTTGCTGGGGACTTTTTGGACGACAGTAGAAGGGAAATGTTGGATTGAAGTGCTACTATTCTTTCTGTAGGAAGTTTTAGAACTAACTGACGCGTATCTAATTCCGCTCCTATGAATAAGATATGCTGTGATGGCTGTAGCAACGATTTTTCGAAATTTACTGAAATGCCAAGGTGTATACAAAGTTGTAGGGTGTAATCCCTGGCTTGTATCAGTTGATGCCTGGTGGTGGCAGACAGGAGCCAGTCGTCCAGATACGGAAACACCTGGAATCCTAGGCGCCTCAGATGAGACGCTACCACTGCCATGCATTTGGTGAAGACCCTGGGGGCTGTAGTCAGACCAAAGGGCAGGGCTCGAAACTGATAGTGACTGGCTCCCAGCCGGAAGCGCAAATGATCCCTGGACGCCCTGGCCATTTTGATGTGGTAGTGATGGTCCTTCAGATCTATCCAGCACAACCAGTCGTCCTTCCGTAAGAATGGAAGGATCGATTGAAGCGTGACCATTGAACTTTTCCTTCTTGACAAAGGTGTTGAGATGGCTTAGGTCCAGAATCGGCCTCCAGTCCCCTGTTTTCTTTGGAACTAAAAAGAACCTTGAGTAAGTTCGAATCCTATTTGGTCCGCTGGGACTGGTTGGATGACTCTTTTTTCTAGCAGCTTTGAAATTTCTGTAGCTGCTGGGTCTCGCAGATGGGGTGGTACATCTGGGAGTTTTCTCTTTGGAATGGGTGTGGATAGAAATGGGATTTTGTAACCTCTGGTAACAATGCTTTTTACCCAATTGTCTGAAGAAAGATTTTGCCAGGCCTGAGGGTATAAAGCTAAGCGACCCCGACTGCCTCCAGAGCAGGACAGTCGGGCCTCCTCTCAGGAGTGCTGAAAAGGTTTGCCAGGGAGATTATCCCTGTCACCTTGGTTTTGCGGACCCCCTCTGCCGCCAGGGCGGCGTCTTCCACCTCTGCCCCCCCCCTCTGCCTCTAGAGGGGGGATCACCCTGTGTGTTTGGGAAAGATCCTTGGGGTTTTCGAAACCACATTTTCCCACCACGTTGCCCTTTGGGGTACGGTCTGGAAGGGTGGAAAAGCGGACTCCGACAGCAGACAGAGTCTTTCCCTCCTGTTCACACCGGGTAAGGGTCTCCTTTACTTTAGGGCCAAAAAGTGTGGCTCCGTCAAATGGGGCGTTAGTAAAGGAAGACTTGAAGGCTTCATAAGCGAACATAAGCGCATCCAGGATTGCCTACGAAGAGCAATCGCTGAAGCCGCTGCCCTACTCGATCCTTCGGCTGCATAGGATATCAGCCTCATGGACGAGTTTACAATGGACGTAAGGGTGTTGAGATGCGCTGTAACTTTCTCTGAGACAGCGGCATCTGTAGTACCCTGGAGGGTATCTCCCAACTCTTTGACTAGATCCCTCTGTAATCGTGTAAAATGAGTCAAATAGTTCAGGGAGCATAGAAAGCCGCTGAACTGAAAATGCGCTTCCCGTATCTGTCCATGGTCCTAGAGTCTTTGTTAGGCGGATGGACAGATGAGGAAGACTCCGACATCTCCTTTTCGTGGCGCTGCCACCACCATGGCGTCTACTGGAACTCCTTTGGTGAGGTAAGCTTTGCCCTGTGGTGCCGTAATGTACTTATTTGGCTTCCTAGGGACTGGTTCCACCGTGTCAGGAGTCTCCCACGCCCTTGAGCAATTAATTCCATTAACTCATCAAAGGGCGGAGTGACCCAGGAGGAGGAAGGACGGGCACCAAATGCCTTCAGCAAAACTGACTCATCCTCAGAAGGGGGGAGGGCTTGCCAGTCACCTCTCTGTTTTAAGATCTCCAAGATGTCAGAAAAAGAGACATCCTCTGAAGGTGACTTAGGGGACCCTTCTGACTCATCTAAGTCAGTATCAGATGTCAAGGATTCTTGTGGAGAATCCAAGTGTCTCCTCTTACACAGTCTTTTCCTAGGGACTTCTTCATGGGGAGCATCCGAAGAAGCCTCCGAGGAAGAGGGGGCACTCTCCAGGGGTGGCTGAGACACTGGTGCCCGACGCTTGGACGTGGCCGTGGGTGCAGAGGAGGATAACGGTCCTTTGTGTGGAGGAGAAGCTGTACCTGCTGATGTGGTTGTCTGGGTAGACAACACCTTCCTCATGAGGTCGAAGGCCCCCGGATCCCGAGTCGAGGCATCTCCCGGTTCCGAAGAAATGGGAAGAATCCCCGAAACAGGAGCCGAAGGCACCGACCCCGAGGACGGAACCGAGTCGATCCGTGCCGAGGCCCTGAGAGGGAGCGTCAGAACCGAAACATCGGTCCGACTCTCGGTCCCGGAACCAAGGACGGATCTTCGGCCCCGAGACTCCAGTACCGGATCGGATGGAGTCGAGTTGAACGGTGCCGACCGAGAAAAAGACGGTTCTGGCACCGAGGGCTCCACAATCATCAGGTCAGCTTCTTCCGGCTCCGAAGACTGGACAGGTCTCGGAGGAGGAACAGATGGAGATAGTGGCAGGCCTTCAAGTCTCGACATCAACTGAGACGAGACCGAGATAAGCTTGGATAGGGCCGTATGCTCCATCAGTTTCTGCACCACACGGTCCACATCGGTGTCGGAAAGGGGCCTAGAAGAACGAGTCGAAGGGATCGAAGACGGAGCCGACCTCAGCAGGGTCGGTGGAGGGAGCTCCGTCACCGGTTCCAAGACTCAAGGCTCGGAAACTGCCAACAGTTGAACACTCGGCCCCGAAGTCTGTGGAACCGGTGATCTAACTAGACCCGAAGAGCTCGGAGCCGATGACTTGGGCCCCCACGCCTTCGACCCCTTCGAAGACTTGGATGCCTGGTCTGAAGCATCCAGAGCCTCCTGGAAAGAGGGTTTCAACAATCCTCTATCCATCAGTTTCCTGCGCCTATCTGTCATGACCCTCCCACTAAAAGAGTGACAAATAGAGCAGTCCTCTTGTAAGTGGAGAGGGCCAAGACAGTAGACACAGGAACTGTGGTGGTCTGTGACCGACATCTTTTGGCCACACTGACAACGTTTGAAGCCAGATTTTATTTTCTCAGACATAATGAAGAGAAAGAGACAGTCCAGTCCAGTAAGTCAATCCAGTAATAATGTCAAATCCGGTATTTGAAAGTCCGATGTCACTTGCTTAAGAAAGCAAGACTACAACAAATCTTCAGTCAAAAAGTGATCCAAGTAGGGGTGGTAGGCCCCGAAAAACTCTACACCAGTTAGTTAACTAAGTTAAACTAATCTAAGGTATCGAGAATTCTAATCCACTCACACACCGTACTCTAACTTTAAATGACTAGATATTAAAGAAGTTTTTTTGAAAACTTTAACCAGAATAGATAAAATCTTATCTGTAAAAAGCCTCGAGCTAGCCTCCAGCGATGCGTATGCAGCAGCGGCAAACTAGATCTGAGGTAAAGGCAGAGGGGGATTGTGGGTATTAGATGTCCTCGAGCTTCTTCTCGATGCAGAGCTTGCAGTCGGCCGGCACGGAGCCGAGGATCGGCTCCGAACCCATGTGTAAGAACAAAGGCGAGATTGAACACTCTCACATCAAATATTAGTTATTTTAAATGACTGATTCTAAAAATACAGGTACATCATACATTTTTAGCAATTCTTTACATTTCTTTACATTGCTGGTTGAAGAATCTTTATACATGAAATGATTTGGGAAATAATACAGGAAGATGTTTGTAATGACATGAGATTTATATGTGAAAACACACTCCCTTTATAGGTTAACAGAGGAGCACCTACTTGGTACAGAAAAAGTACCATGTACCCAGCGAAAAGTGAGGAAGTTAGTCAGGGTTAGCACAAGGGCATAATCAATGTGTTTTGAGGTATAGTTTCAGTTTGTTTTTAAAAAAGTGTTATTGAGGAAAGCAAGGTCAGGTCACTAGGGAGTGAGTTCCAGGTTTTGCCAACAGTGTTAGAGAACAAGGAGTCACCTGCCATATTGTTGGTTTTGCTTATTTGTACAAGTAGTTTGTTTGATGAGCATAGGGTCTTAAAGATTATTGTAGGGGTGATAAGGTTAGTAAGTATTGGGGTATTAGTAGGTTGATACAGGATCTTGTGTGCGACTGTTATTTGGTTATATAGTAGTTGCTTTGGTAACTCTAGCCATCCTAGTTGTTCTAGGTTATGATAGTGATGGGTTCTGAAAGCAGAGCCAGTGGCAAATCTGGCAATATTATTATAGGAGACTGCTAGCTTGATAAGGTTATTTTTACACAAGTTAGTAAATATAGGGGAGGCAGACAGGAGAGTAGAGATTAGATGGGTGAGGCAGGGAGCCGAGTTTCTTGTGACTGTTTTTATCGTACTGTTAATATGAGCGTCAAAGTTAAGGTTGTTATCAATTAATACCCCTAGTAGTTTGGTAGTGGGATCAGGAGATATGATAGTACTGTTGTTTGATATAACAGTAAAGTTAAGTGGGGAGGCCCTACGAGTTGGAGTGAATAGTAAGAGTTTTGTTTTTTTTGGGGTTCAAGATGAGGCAATGGTGTAGAAGCCATTTTTTGACTGTACTGAACACCTTTTGGGTTAGAGTCTGTAAATCGGACAGAGAAATGATTGAGCATATAAATGTGGAATCGTCTGCATATTGGATACAGGTAGCTTGTGGAATTACTGAATGTAGGTCATTAATAAAAGTAGAAAATAGGAGAGGACCTAGCCTTGAGGGACACCAAAGGCAATGGGAGGGTGGGTGGATAAGTTATTATCCCACAGTATAGCTGCTGTCTATTGTTTAAGTAGGATTGGAACTATTGTATAGCCAAGTATGTCTAGTGAAAGGGAAGTATGTTTTGGAGTAGATGATGGTTAACCATATCGAAGGCTTTAGAGAGATCAATAAACAGGGCTGAAGAAAGAATGTTGTTATTACGATTTTTGTTAATGCAATCAGTGAAGGATAAGAGGGCAGAGGTGGTGCTGTGAAATGGCCTAAAACCATGTTGACAGTTAGCTGGTAGGTTGTTTTGGGTTAGGTAGTTTAGCAGTTGTTTATGTACACATTTTTCCATAATTTTTGCCAGGAGTGATAGTATAGCTATGGGTCTGTAAGTTTGATAACTTATTGCAGTTACCACTTTTATGTAGGGTGATATGTGAAATTTTCCAAATAGATGGGATGGTTCCTTCAGTCATAGTTCTATTAATCAGGATGGATATGGGATAGGCTACGACTTTTGCAGCTTTTTGCAAATATTCTGCTGGTAGTAGATCAGCTGAGGGGGTGGTTGGTTTAAGTTTCTGAATAAGGGTACAGACAAGGGATGTAGGAACAGGTTGAAAGTGAAATGAGGAGAGTGAGCTGGATATAGCAGTAGTCAGGCTTGAGCTGTCAGGAGATGGTTGGCAAGAGATTGGATGGTCTCTGTAAAGAAAGTGTTAAAGGTATTGGCGATTTGTTTGGGATCATCATAGTTAGTCCTTAATGTGGTTGGTGTGACAGAACGACCAGGGTGTAAAAGTTTATTGATGCCACCCTAAAACATTTGAGGTTTGTTTTGATGGGTTTGCTGGAGTTGATAGTAAAGGTTTCTTTTATCTAACAGAATGGCTTTTTTGTGTCATTTCTTAACTGTCTAAATTTTATATGATCTGCAGGGCTTTTTGTAGCACGCCATTTGGCCCAGACTTTATTTCTAAGTAGGATTTTTTGTTTGGTTACTTTTGAGATCCATGGGGTAGGTTTAATCTTAGTTCTAATAGTACGTGTTGGTGCATGGCAGTCTAAAATGACTAAGAATTTAGTGTTAAAGTATTTTACTGCTTCCTCCAGTGGAAGATGCTTTAGGGCTGAACAATCACATGCCCTCAGCTCACTTTGGAAGATGTCAGGGTTAAAATTTTTGTTGCTCCTTACTGTCTTATAGGTGGTTAGGTTAGGAATATCAGTCTTGTGCCTGATTTTAAGGTGAGAGAGTGGTCACTTACATCGTCAGGGAGAGTCCCTACCTTGCATAATTGGTGATGATTGTTAATGAGAATCTAGTCTAAGGTACTATCTTTGTTATTGGGTTTGTTGTCCTTGTGGGGGAGGTAATGGTTTGAGTAAAACCATATAGGTTAATATGGGTAGTAGGTTGTTCAGTGGTACAGTTCTTCCAATTGATATTAAAGTCGCCGAGGACTATGGTTTCTTGGGGATAGCTAGTGGACAGCCAGCTAAGGATGTCTTCAAGGGTGTTAGTATTATTACCTGGGGGAAGATAGACACAGATGATATAGATGGCTTTACACTTATTGAGCTGAACCTTGGAAATAATGAACTCGGCATTACTATCTAGAGGTGGTTTGGAGTCTACAGAGGTCACTTGTAGTCCAGATTTGTACAGGATAGCTACCCCTCACCCTTCTTAGCATTAAGGTTTAGGATTAGGATATTGTATCTGGGTGGTATGACTTCATTGTCTTGTGTCACTGGTTTTAGCTATGTTTCAGTGAGGCATAGGATGTCAAATGAATGAACATCCAAGAGAGCATGTAGGTGGGCAACCTTATTATTTATGCTCCGAATGTTGAGATTGGCAATCAGGAGTGAGTTAGGGGGTCTGGTGAGGGTTTGTGTGTTTAAGAGACTTGGGGTAAGGAGCTCTGTGGAACTGATGGAATTTGGCCGGGATTTGGATGTATGTCTCCATCTATTAAGGAATGGTATTGTATTTTAAATGTAAATTTTAGGAGTATACATGTTAGGTTCTGGTATTTCTTTGCTTTTGGGATGTTATATCTGATGTGAGTCATTTTGCTAGTAGATAGTTAGACGTGCAGGGTATGCTTATATGGTTTTGACAGCCTGGAAGAGTTGGTGTGGATGTTTGCTTAGTGAGGTAGTGAAATCCTAGGTAGTTGAGGTGTTCATAGAAGGTAGATAGATAAAGTATAGCTAACAAAGGTAGGAGCTAAAATAAGAGTAGAAGCTCCAGGTGTAATATAGTACATACTGATGGCATTGTGGAAGTATTTTGAGGTAGGTAATGGTAGTTTACAATTTAAGAATTGGGTGTGTACTAGGTTTTAGCACTTTAAGGATTTGGGCTTTGTGATTGGTTGTAAGGAATGAGGGTGTGGTTAGAGTGTATAAAAGTAGGAGTACTAGGGGTGGGTGGGAATTGGGGCTAGGGTAGGGAAGCGGACTGAGCCCGCAGGGCGAACGGAGCGGGTAGAGTCAAGGGAAGGAAGAAGATCAATGAGAACAATCAGTGGAGTGCTGACGGTAAGTTTAGGTGGAGATAAGTAAGGAGATGAGGAACTTAATTGCAGCAGTATAACTCTTTCACTTAAACAATACCATACTCCACCACCAAAACCCATCATATACGCTGACACTATTAAATCATATGCAGCCACATGCAAAACTTTGCCTCTCCATCAACTCTCTCGCAAACTTCTGCCCTCTCAGGTGATTAACTTTACATACTTAGGTAATCCCCTATATTGCCATGTAATCCTTCCGTTACTAGTTAGCTGTTATATAGCCCCATTCCAGTTTCCACACCCATTCCTTACTAATTAAAATGCATAAGAAAACAATAAACTTTAAAATCTAGTTGGTAAAAAAAGAGGCTAATAGTCCATCTAACACTATGGTACTCCCATTCTCCCACTTCTCCATATCCCTTTATGCCTGCTATGCTGTAAGACAGGTTTACCAGTAATGTGCACATTTACCCTCTCTGCATCCCCATATACTCATGCAAACTATTCTGGTTTGAGTTTCAGCCAATATGCGTACGGTTACACTGACCGACTACATCTACCATCTTTAAAGACCATGACCCCCCCAACTCAAGCAAACAGAATATCCCCCACTTTCAAACTGCATTAATTTTATTACCAGAGACAGAAAAATTAGCATAGTAAAAAGACTTAATCATACTTGTACATTCCCCTTCTTCCATTATGGGGAAACTAATTGCTGTTCTTCTCCCTCATTATGGTATGGTCAAGTATATCCACTTAAGATACAAATAAATGTATAAACGCATTTAAACAGCTTTGAAAAAAAAAACATTAAGATAACTATAAATTCCAAGATAAAAATGGTCTTTTTACAAGACTCACACAGTCACTTACATGTGCTGTCCATCTCTAAAATCTAGATGAGAAACAGGAGAAAAGGAACAGACCAACAATTTTACACCTTATGTCTGAATAACACATGGTTCATTATTATCATCATCCATGCTTGGTGCCATGATTGGCCCTTCTGATTTGTTGCAGCTTCTGTTAATATTTCCACATTTTGTCCTGTTGCTACCTGAAAATAGCCCAAGTCTTTATGTTGTGATGTGGACACTGCTTCATCCGCAAGCTGTTGTACCATCTTCTCCCGCTCCTCATCTCTGTTCACTCTCTTTTGATTCAAAGGTGTCTTCAAATTATCCAGCCCTTCCCTTACCTTTGAAAAGGTCTTCACTGCTCCCTCAGGGAAAATTCAGCCTTAATAGAGAACACTGGACTTGAATACAAGTTAATTTCAGTACAGTGGTCTCTATCGCCACTTTTTTCACTTGCTATAGTTATTAAAGAAGAGACATCACTGTCATCCGCCCATAGCTCTGAACCTCTTAGCACAAAAAATCTAGACAAAGCCAAGAATAATGAGGGGGACAAAACCCCAAAAATAGGGACAATTTTTAAATACTGCTCTTGTAAACTTAGAAAGTTGTTAGAATGAAAGTTCTTGTGCTACCATACATTTTTCTGAAGGGTATGAAGTCTTCTTCTTTCGGCTTTTCCCGGTTAGGGGTTGCCACAGTGGATTACCTGTCCGCTCATGATTGGCAGTGGAGTTTTACACTGTCGTGTTGCCAGCCCGGCGCCCAACCTTCCACAGAAGGCACACACATGCACGCACTCACGCCTAGGGCCAATTTAGAGTGTCCAATCCACCTTCAGCATGTCTTTGGGATGTGGGAGGAAACCAGAGCACCCGGAGGAAACCCACGGGACCACAGGGCGGACATGCAAACTCCTCACAGTAGGCACCCCAGCAGAGGATCGAACCGGAAAACCTCTTGCTGTGAGGCGGCAACGCTAACCACTGCACCACCGTGGCCACCCCTGAAGGGTATGAAGTCTGAAACTCAAATCTCTCTCATTACTTAGTGAATTCAGTCCTCTCTGATTTGTCACAAAAATTAAAAAAAAAAAAAAAATCACATATTTTACGAGAAGCAGGCCAAAAATATGAGACAAAAATATGGACAGTTAAGAGGTATGCATCTGCCAACATGCCTGGCTGTCAGTCAATCACATTATTCATGAGATATTGCGTGTTCAGGATGGTTTGCCTTTGAGAAATAACCTCAGTATGTTTCCTCTTGTAGCATATTACCAGAAACACCAGCTTACTTAGAAAAAGCTCACACCTGGGGCAGAAATGTGCAGGTGGGGGCGGTCTTGCCTTGAGTGACACCCAAAGGGGGTGTGGTCACTCAGACTTTACTCGGGAAACTCAGTTGTTAATGTAGCACTAATGTCATGACTGCATCATGAAACACCATCTCCTGACCCTTAAATTCTCTTTACCACTGCACTTACCCCCCAATTATATCCACTTTTGTAGCCTACAACAATTATTAATTGTACAATCTATAGTGATACAAAAATGTAGTAATATTAACAGAAAAGCAAAAAACAGCATTAAAGTAACCAAGATAGCAAATGACAAGAGCAATAATACAAACTTATCCAAATGGACATTTCAGAGTACAGCATTTGATAAATACAAAGATAAAAACTGTGGAAATCGCAAACATAACAGTGACGAGGGTGATCGGCGGATACTGCATACATCTCTCCCTCTTCTGCAGTTGGACATGTTTAAGTTTCAGTATTCTCCATTACTACTTGAATTTTACAGTAAAATGCAGCATGTTGGCAGAAAAGATGCAATGGTGCAGTGGTTAGCGTTGTCTCACAGCAAGAGGTTCTCCGGTTCAATTCTCGGTTGAGGTGCCTGTGTGTGTAGTCTGCATGTCCTCCCTGCATTCGAGTGGGATCCCTCCAGGTACTCCGGTTTCCTCCCACATCCCAAAGACATGTGTCTGAAGCATTTCTCCTTGGGCCTTTGCTGAAAATGGGTCCTTTCCCAATCGTACTTTCTCAGTAAATGAATAATTAATAAAGAAATAAAGAAAAGCAAGTCAAAAGAGTTCAAATGTATACACAACTGGATTATCTTCTTTGAATGCGTTTTATTTATGCCAGATTTGTGTTTTGCACATTTTTTTTCTTTTAAATCTTTGTTTCCATATTTAAGCCTTTAAATCCATTTGTCAAAATGTTAGGACATCAGCACGCATGTGCAAAACTACACTTCTGCTGCAACAACTCTCAGTCCAGTGTTCTCCATTACCACTGAAAATTCTAAAAAGCGCAAGGTAGGTCAGTCACTATTTTATCCCTCTACCCTAACACAGCCTCAACATTGGGATAAATGCATTCCACTTTTGCTTAGTCTCATACAAGTCATAGTCCACAAAAATCCTGTCCTCTCCAATCTTCAAGATCTTTCCTGGCTTCCACAATGCCTTTAACAACCTCTCTCTTAATAGATGTTTTTTAAGCCTGATAATAATCAGTTGGGGCTAATGCCTCTCATCTTGTGAACTCAGGCACCACACAGTTCCATGTGCATGCTTCTCCAAAATCTCCTCCAGAGGAATCTCAGTCCATTTTGTTAACAGTTCTTTTCTAGCTTTTGCATACTCTGGCCCTCAAATCTTTCTGGAACTCTACTAATCTTTACATTCTTGTATGTTACCCTGTCCTCTAAATCAATGGTTTTCATTTCCAGGCAATTCATTCTAGCTTCAGCTGATTTATCCCTAGCTTTTAATAGTTTTTTTCCAGATAATAAATCCTGCAGTACTTCAGTATGCTCATTAAGTCCATCAAATACCTCCATGATTTTCTTCTCTTGCACTACCAGGTTTTACGCTTAGTTTTTAATTTCTTTAATCCCCTTGCATATCACTTCCAAAATCACCTGCTTAGATAGAGTGTTCTCTGCTGTTCCTGTGTCCATTACTACTTCTACTTTCCTTATCTCTTGCCACTGTCTTTTCTTAATTATCTGACTCATTCACCTTATAATACTGTAAACTACAATTCCTGTTAATACCAAGTCAGAATTAACCAGGGTAAAAATAAAATTCAGCTAGTCTGATGCTGAGCTCCTTGGAAACATCTGCCATTAGCAAGGAGCCATACCAGAAGTCACTAACACCCACTACTTGAATACACCACCCCCAACATAACAGTATCACACACTTTTTTTGCATAAACATGAAAATGCAAGGTATTTTTATAACTTTATGTAAACATTCCTTAATGACATCAGCTCTAGACATCCCATGTTGATCATTTCACTGTCATATGTCAGCTTATAGATGCCGTGGTTTTATTTATGTGCCTTTACCAGGACTTCAAAAATCGGACTGTGAAAACAGTGAGGAGTATACTCTTTTCTGGAGTACAGGGAAGTCTCCTGTAAAGATGAATATACTGTTACAAGATATACAGGAACTCTGCTTTTGTGATGACTATACTCTTTTAGGAAGCAATGAGTTAAATATGTTCTAAAAAAAATAAAAAAAAACTCTCAACTCTTCTTCTGTGTGCCTTCCACACTAAAAAAAAATCAATAAAGCAACAATAAAATATCACTTTGTAGAATACCTCTATCATCTATAAAAAAAAAGAATCCTTCCAAAATACCATCACCAAACTGGCAAAATGTGCCATGGTAAAACTCATGGTAACGCCTAGACTTTGTTGAAAATGCTGGCCCTGAAACATGAAAAAATATTTTTAATACTTGATCCATGCATTCATGCAGAAACTTAAATTACTTCACTTCAAATTTGTTCTCCTTAAGCAACATGTTGCAAGTGTATACTACTCCAACATTATGAGGGAAACAATACATAATGAGGTGACATCAACTGCAATACACAGATTTGATTTACTAACACTAACTTTAGAAGTATTTTCCTTAAAATGAAAGGAGTTCCTGAAATGTAACTTATATTTGCTTACATACTTTTAAAACTGCACATAAGCCAGAAACATGTGCAAGTTTTGACCTTTTTGATGCTACAATGGGTCTCAGGGGGATCCAGTGAATCTTGGTAAATTTTAGGGATACCAAATATAACTCCAATTACTGGATACAACACTTGGGGAAAAAAAGAAAACAGATCTTCAGACATATATCCTTGCATAAGGCTGTTATATAACTAAGCATCATTTTTTTCTGTCTACAGTTTTTTCAAAAATATCATACTTGATAACCACCGAATAAAACATATGTTCACTCAATATGACACAACTTTATTTTGGTAGTTCTTGACATTCATCAGTTCTGTAGCCTCACCCTTGTCTGCATTCATTAACCTAATACTGTCATCTATTAATAAAACTAACAGAGCACATCTTTCTTGTGTTTAAGTATAAATTCTGTTAGAACATTTTTTTCCCAACAAACTTCTAACTTCATTCTCACAACTCTTTGCAAATGCATAAATAACAGGATGCAGTGGTGGTATAAAAAGACTGAAAACCCATTTGATGGGTAGGTACATATGAAACTCCTTTCTGTAATACCAATAATTCAAGCTGACAAAGTTTTATATGACAAATTAAAAATCTTAACATTTTTCTGGGTATCTCCCTGGAAAAAGACCAACTATTCTAAGACATACTAAACCCAGATGCTGGTTCTATATCCTGTCTAAGTGAAGAACCTTCACTTGTTCCTTCCCCTGAGATTGACAAGAGTTGTACTCCCTTCCTCAAGGGTGTTCCTACAACTGCAGTGGATATGGCTATCCTCCAGTCTTTGGTGGCTACATCTGTTACACAAAAGGGGACCAGGAGGAAAAGATTAGTAGTCTGAGGAACAACAAGCAACCACATCACAGTCTCCCACCAGTGACTGAGTCTGAATAGGAGTTGGCTTGACCCCCCCCCCCCCCCACACACACACACACATCAAAGGCTCCCTGACAGCTTTCTTCCTCTTCTTCTTGCAGACAGGGGAAGGTAAAACCATGGAAATTAAGTTATGTACTCACCACAACAAGGTATCTGTGTTGTCTGTTTTCATTATTTCTCACCCCATGGGTTTGGATCCATCCTTGGATCCAACTTGACTGCATACTACAGACTTCAGATCCAGCTCTTGAGCTCTTTCCTCTACCCATAATGCACTATTATATCCAGATTACCTCAGATCGAGTTTGTTGCCATATAACCCTATAGCTAAACAGAGTCAGGAATAGCTGGCAGAGGAAGGAAGGGCTCAACCCCGGAACTGTAGATTTCAAATACAATCCAACAGGTCTCTCCAGAAAAATAGAGGGATGGATGGGAGGGAAGTTGAGAAAGAATGAAAATGGACAACACAGATGCTTAGTTATGGTGAGTACATAACTTTTAAATCTGATGTTGTCCTTTTCATTCTTCCTCAACCCACAGAACAGATTCCGCAGCTACATTGGTCTTGGGTGGCCCTCATGTTAGGACACTCCAAAGTACCACCATACCAAAGGCGGTTCTGTTTCTAGACATAATATCCAACTTGTAATGAGTAACAAAAGTATGAGCATCGCACCACGTATCTGCAGTGCAAAGATCACCAACAGATGTTCTTGACCAAAAAAGCAGATGAAGCAGCCATGGATCTGATTAAATGAGCCTTGGGAGAATTAGTAAGGTCTTGCCTTGTTGTGAATACATCCAAGAAATACAGTCGGCAATCCATTTGGCTAGAGTGACTTTAGAGAGTGGACAACTCAATCTTTTGGTGAAAAGGAGCCAAACAGTTGATCTGATTTCCTAATTTGTTCAGTTTTTGTGAAGGAAAAAAAAAACAACTGTGTACATCAAGGTGATGAAGCATGTACTCTCCTTTATTTGAGAAAATTGGAAAGAAGACTGGTGAATGAATGGACTGATTAATATTCAGAAACCACTTTTGGTAAAAAGGAAGGGTTTGTCCATAAAGTAACCCAATTTTTATGAAAAATTATGCAATGGTTTTAGAAAAAAAAGGACCTGTAGTTCAGATCTTCTCTTTGCAGAAGTAATGGCTACTAAGAAAACTGTTTTGCGTGAAAGAAATTTTAAATCAGTTATAGCCGAAGGTTCAAAAGGTTTTTGAGATAGACCTTGTAGCACGACTGTTAGATCTCAAAGAGGTAAGGGATCCTTTATTAGTGGTATTAGAAGAAAAATACCTTTCAGAAAAGCCTTGCATAATTTGGATGAAGCCAATGAGTAATTTCTGCCCCCTGTGTGAAAATTAGAAATTGCTGCCAGTTGAAGTTTAATCACAGAGGAACTAGCTCCTTTTTTTAAAAAAGAGTTGTTAAAAACTGATGAACCACAGAAACTGGAGCAGAGAAAGGGTCAAGCTCATTATTCAAAGCCCAAAGGCAGACTCTCTTCCACTTGCTCTTGGTTTACTTTCTTAGTAGATTATTTTTGAGAAGCCAAAATAATGGTACGTACACAGAGGTAGAGAGCCTGGGCTATCTAACCATTATAGGAAGTGGACAAAAGTACAGTTTTGTACCTACCATAAATGTAGATGTTCGAGTGTATACACTGCTGCAGTCATTACACTTGGGGTTATATCCTGCCGTCAGGCGGTCCCTCAGTCGGCCTGAGTTTCAAAGTCTTGGTCCGGCGTCAGTTGCTGTCGCCTCTTTCCCGACGTCAGTGCAACAGGGGTATATAAGATGCAGCCAACACCATTTTCTTCAGTTTTTCTTGACCCAGATGTCAGGTGCCCCCAAAAAGGTAGACAATGCAAATTGCTAATAAAAAATACATATGAAAAGCAATCAAAGATCTTTCAGTTACCAGCAAATACTCCCCATAGGTAGTAAAGGGTAGAAGACTTATGTACGTACCAGCAAGTAAGAGAGGAAGGAGGGAGGGTAACCTGGACTGCAGCAGTGTATACACTCGAACATCTACATTTATGGTAGGTACAAAACTGTACTTTGTTCATCGTGTTACACTGCTGCAGTCATTACACTTGGGTAGAATCCAAAAGTTGAGGTAGGGTAGCTGGTTCTATAAGGCATTAGGGGTGGCTATAAGGCCCTGCAGCACTGCAGTGGCAAAAGCCAGATCTGGATTTAGAGTAAAGAGGCAGATGGTAATGCCTGGTGAAGGTATGTACAGAACTCCAAGTTGCTGCTTCCAAAATGTCCTTGGTAGGTACTCCTCTGAGGTAGGCAGTTGAAGTGGCTGTTGCCCTGGTGGAATGAGACCTAATGCTGTTAGGTACAGGTTTCCCATGGTGTGTATAGCAGAAACGTATACAGTGTCCTATCCATTTTGAAATGGCTTTTCCCTTGCTCCTGCAGCATATGCTACAAACAATTGCTCAGTTTTTCTGAAAGCTTTGGTTTTGTCCAAGTAGAAGCGTAACTGCCTGTGTATGTTCAAAGAATGCAGAAGTCTCTCCCCTTTATTCTGTGGGTTTGGATAAAAAGTTGGCAAGTGAATAGTTTGGTTTAGAGCCACACTTGATACCACCTTTGGCATAAAAGTAGGGTTTGTTCTTAAAGACACCCTGTCTTGGTGGAAAATGATGAAAGGTTCCACTGCCATTAGTGCCTGTAATTCTGAAACTCTTCGTGCTGAGGTTATTGCCAGGAGCAGAGCAGTTTTCCAAGAGACATATTTTAAATCTGCTGAGTTAGCTGGCTCAAAAGGAGATAAAGTTAATTTTTCCAACACGAAGTTGAGGTCCCAAATTGGAGTTGGTGCTCTACGGGGCGGTCTTATGTTTTTTGCCCCTCTGAGATACTGTTTTAGCAAAGGATTAGAAAAAATAGGTGGGTCCGTGTTGTAATGAGCAGAGATGGCAGAGGCGTGGATCTTGATGGATGAAAAGGAGAGGCCTTTGTCCAGCATCTCAGTTAAATATTGTAGTATCTGAAGAATATTTGGGACAAGAGGGTGAGCCTGGTTCCAGGCACAAAATCTCTTCCATTTATCCAAATAGGCTTTCCTGGTGCTAGGCCTTCTGGCCTCCAGAATGACATCCATAACAGCTTTGGAGAGAGGCATTGCTTGCTTGACTAAGGAATCTGCCATGCAGCCAGGTTTAAAGTCTTTAGCTGGCTATGAAGTATCTGATTGTTGTGTTGAGTCAGAAGATGTGGGATTTGAGGCAAAATCCAGGTTGGACCTTGTGCTAAGTTCTTTAAAATTGGATACCAGTGCTGGCGTGGCCAGTCTGGGGCAATCAGGATCATCTTTGGCTTTTCTTGCCTGGCTTTTATGAGTACCTTTGGAAGGAGAGGTAGTGGTGGGAAAGCATATACTTGTAGGTTTTTCCAGCTGAATGAGAGGGCATCCACTTTCCATGCTTGTGGGTGGTAAGTCCTTGTGCAGAATTTCTGTAGCTGGCAGTTCATTGGGGATGCAAACAGATCTATGTCCGGGCTCCACCACTTTTGTGTTATCATTCTGAATATTTGTGGATATAATTTCCACTCGTGCGGATCCATGATGTTTCTGCTTAAGTCGTCTGCCAGTGTGTTTTTCTCTCCTGGCAGGAATTGTGCTTGCAGATGAACTTGATAGGTTAGAGCTGTGTTCCACAAGGTCATGGCTTGTCTGCAGAGGGGATAAGAATGAGTGCCCCCTTGCTTGTTTATGTACCACATAAC
This sequence comes from Protopterus annectens, assembly GCF_019279795.1. Lineage (NCBI taxonomy): Eukaryota > Metazoa > Chordata > Ceratodontiformes > Protopteridae > Protopterus > Protopterus annectens. The sequence continues at coordinate 481,628,229 of NC_056737.1, read as the reverse complement.
TGTGGTGTTGTCTGTCTTTAGAAGTAGTTGTCCTGGATGCAGAAGGTCCTTGAAAGCTATAAGGGTATTTTGTACAGCTAGCATCTCTTTTTGATTGATGTGAAGATGCCTTGGCTCTGCGGGCCACTTGCCCTGAATACATTTTCCTGCCATGTGTGCTCCCCAGGCATAATCCAATGCATCTGTTGTCAATGTTTGCCTGGCTGTGGGTTGAGTGAAAGGCTGTCCCTTGTTGAGGTGACATGCTTGAGCCCACCATCAAAACTCCTGTTGAAGGCAAGGAATTAGTGGTATTACTGTTTCCAAACTTTGACAGTGTTGAGACCAGACACTCTTTAGGTACCATTGTAGTTTCCTCATATGCAGTCTGGCATATGGAATTAGTAGTATGCAAGATGCCATGTAACCCAAGGCCTGCAGAATTTTTCTTGCAGGGAGTTGGGTTTTTGTTGCCATCAATTGAAAATATTGAGTCAGTTGTCCTTGCTTGTCTGGCGTGAGATAAGCCATTTGGGCCATTGTATTCAAGCAGGCACCCAGGAATATTATCTCTTGTGAGGCCACTAGTTTTGACTTCTTTTCATTTACTGTGTACCCTAGGCAACTTAATAACTTTTTTACAAACGCCAGATGCTTTAGAAGAATGTCCTTGCTCTCTGCTTGAATCAAGCAGTCGTCCAGGTACGGATAAATTTGAATTCCTTTCTGTCTGCAAAATGCAATTACTGGTGCCAGGCACTTTGTGAAGACCCTGGGCGCAGTAGATAAGCCAAAAGGCAATGCAGAGAATTGGTAGTGTATTGAACCAGCTATGAATCTGAGGTATCTTCTGCAGTTTTGTCTGATAGGGACATGCAGGTATGCCTCCTTGAGGTCCAAAGTTACGAGCCAAGCTTTCTTGCCCAGCATGGGAAGAAGTTGCTGTAGTGTCAACATTTTGAATTTTGGAACATCCAGGTAAGTGTTTAGAGAAGAAAGATCCAGAATGGGCCTCCAGGCTTTGTCCTTTCTGGGAACCAGAAAGAGTCTTGAGTAAAAACCTTGTCCTTGCTCCTGTGTTGGTACCTTTTGAATAGCTCTCATGTCCATGAGTGTTGTAATTTGTCTTTGAGCCTCTGCCCATTGATTTGGTGGCAGATTTGGCATTCCTTTTAACCTTGGCAGAGTGTGAAAGTGGAACCTGTAACCTTGAGATACAATGTTGAGAACCCATTTGTCTTTGGTGATCATATGCCAATTGTGACAGAAACGTGCCAGTTTTCCTCCCAAGGGGGCTGCCAAGAGAGAACTGTTTGGCAGCTGTGGTGGGAAGTCATTGAGTCTGTTTTTTTATAAGGTTGAGGCCTGTCTTCCCCTTCTTTCTGGGTTGATGCACCCCATTGTCGAGGCCTGTAAGGACCTTGTGGTTGACCTCTACCTCTTGGACGTCTGTATCTGCCCCTTTGAGGTCTGTCTGTAACTGGAAAGGACCAATTCTTTGTTGACCAATTTCTGCTAAATCGAGGAGGCTGAACCTTTAAGAAATCCTTCACCGTTTGCATAGATTTTGCCTTATCCTCCATTTTCTTTAATACGTCTTCTGCCTTAACTCCAAATAAAACATCCTGCTGCAAAGGTGCATCCAATAATTTTGCTTTAACATGATCTGGTAACATCTGTTCTTTTAACCAAGCATGCTTCTAATGACAGATCCTGTAACTGCTGCTCTACAGGAGGCCTCTAATGAATCAAAACCACATTGCAAAGTATGTTTTCCCACTTGTTCAGCTGCATGCAATAAATCCTGCATTTCCTTATAATTAGGAGGATGTGAGTTTGAAAGCATTTTTTGTTTCAACTGAGGCATCAAATATTGCTGATATTTTAGCATCTGAAACTGGCAATTTAAGGCCCTCATTGCTAAAGTTGCAGATGTATATACTTTCTTCCCCCATCTGTCTAATGCTCTGGAATCTCTGTCAGAGGGGACTGGATTCTTTGCTGCAGAAGCCTTTACCCCTCTGGGGCCCTAAGAAATAGTTTCAGAGTCAGCAACATGGCTTTTATAAAGAAATTTGTGAGAGTCAGGGACTCTGTAGTATCTGTCTGGCTTAACTGGTACAGGAGGTAAAGAATCAGGATTTAAACTGGATTCAGTATACACAATATCTAACTCTGGCGGAATAGCAAGGAGTCTGTGTTGAGGTAATAAAAGGAAATCTCTGAGCCTTTTCTTGGATTCTGAGTAATCCTGGCCCTTCCAATGGAAATGCTCCCTCATGGTATGTAAGGTTTCCCCAAAGGAGTAGTCCTCTGGCGGAGAGGCTGAAGGAATTGATTCCTCAGCATCAGAATCCTCATAAGGGGGTAAAGAGTATCCTAAGTCTGAGGATGAATCTGAAGAGATAGATTCCTGGTCGGAAGAGTCGTAGCCTGCATCCTGTCTAGGCCTTTTATCAGGAGGGGGATGGGACCCCCTGATCAGAGTGATTAAGTCTTCGGCCATTTTGAGCATTTATTTCTTAGGCATGGAGGCCTGTCCTGGTGAATGTTGAATTTTTTTCTTTGGTTTTAAAGGAGTTTTAGACTTAGCAGAAGATTTAATGGTTAACCGAGTAGGTCTGAAAACACCCTCTGAAGCTACGGGTTTGTTCAGCTACTCCGGATCCCTCTGAAGGGTTAGTCTCGGTAGGCTGTAATTCTGGTGTGTCCGAAGGCCCAGCCATCATCACGTGGGAGTCAGAGGCAGCCTGTGGTTCTAAAGAAGCGGTCGTCAGGGGCTGCGAAGGCACCTCGCTGAAAACCGGAGAACCGGCGACTGGCCTAGAAGAGGCTTCGTTGTCAGTTTTGGGCCTCGGATGCCTGTCCTTGTCTTTGAGCTTTTTGTGAATTCCAGTCGTCGGTAGTTCCGACGGCATGGTGTAATTGAATTTTCTGCCAAAATAATGTCGGGCAAAATCAAACCGACGTTTAATAGTGCGCTTGTTAAACCTAGCACAAAAGCGACAACCTGTGACGTCGTGGTCTGGGCCTAGGCATGGGATACAACAGGAATGGAAATCCTTATGAGGTATTTGCTTCCCACAAGAAATACAGTTATTAACTTTTACTGACATCGGTCTGAGGCAAGAAAAAGTTTCCACAACGGGGTACTTAGCTTTGTAGAAGACTTTGGTTCTGGATTCGGAATGAAAATCTCAGGAGTCGGCCGACCGGTACTTGTGAACTGCTTTTGCTTCGGGCACCGCACGGCAAGAAAGACTGGAGAAAATGGCATCGGCTGCATCTTATATACCCCTGTCGCACTGACGTCAGGGAAGAGGCGACAGCAACCAATGCCGGACCAAGACTTTGGAACTCAGGCCGACTGAGGGACCGCCTGACGGCACGATAACCACAAGTGTAATGACTGCAGCAGTGTAACACGATGAACATCCATATGGTTAGCTTGAGGGCCTGTATGTTGGGATGTTGAATCCCTGATGGGTGAGATAGGAGATCTGGAGTTGGCTCCAGTATCCATGAAGGATAATGAAGGTGAGACTGTAGGAAGGGAAGCCATACTTGTCGAGGTCAGAAAGGGGTAGTCAAGATTACTGAGCTCTTCAAGCCAACTTGCTTTCTGCAGAAATTTGGGAATCAAGGGGACAGTGGGATAAGCATAAAGCAATCCCAAGGGCCAAGCGTGAACTAAAGCATCTCTCAGTGACTCCTCCTGAAGGGAGTTAATAGCAAAGTACCTGCTGTACTTGTTGCAGTGGGGGGGGGTCGCAAAGAAGTCACAGCAAGGCTGGCCCAACAACAGAAGATCATTTCTGCCACAGATTGATTGAGAAACTACTCGTGAGGCATCAAAATGGTCCTGCTTAGTTTGTTTGCTAGTACATTGATTTTCCCTGGAATGTGCATTGCAATCAAAAAATGGTCTGATGAGCTCGCCCATTTCCATTCTAATTGCCCCTCTGCAGAGGGGATAAGATCGAGTTCCTCCTTGTTTGCTGATGTACCAGACTACAGACATGTTGTCGGTCTGAGCTGCAATAGTCCCTACAGGCCTGCAGTGCAAGTAGGACTGCTCTCCCTGCAATGCAAGTAGGACTGCTCTCGTCTCTAGAACACTGATATACATGTTGGTCCCTTGGGGGGACCACACGCCTTGGACCATTCTTCCAAAGAAATGCCATACCCCCACCTCAGTTGAGAAGCATCCGTGGTCACTATGGCCATTCTGGGTGGTAAAACAAAGGGTCGGTTTAGATGAATACCATCTGATTGGATCCACCTGTGGATGTGTTTGCAAATCGGAATAAGCTTGCCTGGAAAAGATAGGGGCTGATGCAGAATAGACTACTGAACAGCTATATTCCACTAGAGAACACACAGCAGAAACATGCCAAAGGAAGTGATACAATGGCTGCTGCCATGAAACCTAGTGATTAAAGCACTGATTCTGCTAGAGGAGATGGCAGGGAAAGAAGAATATGAACCTAACTTCTGATAGTGGAAATGCGATGAGGAGGTAGTGATGCTATATGTGTTGTCATATCTAGAAGTGTACCAATAAACTCCACACTCTGGACAGCCATTAAGTTTGATTTGGCATAGTTTATTGTTATACCCAATGACTTGCAAATATGGAGCAAACAGTCCTTGACATGCAGAAGATGCTTGGAGGGGGCAGGGAGGAGCTAGCTGGCTAGGTATGGAAACACTTGGAATCCTTTTAGTCTCAAGTGAGCTGCTACCACTGCCATACATTTGTTAAACACCCTGGGGGCTGTGGTGAGTACAAAGGGCAGGGTTCTGAACTGGTAGTGACTGGCTCACAGCCAAAAGTGTAAATGCCTTTGGGAGTGTCTGTCTTTTGATATGATAGTACGTATCCTGAAGATCTAATCAAGCACATCTAATCATCCTTATGAAGAAAGGGTACTATGGACTGTATCGTGACACTTCGGAACTTTGATTTCTTCACGTATGGATTCAAATTGCTTAGATCCAAAATGGGTCTGAGGTCCATTTTGTGGGCACTAAAAAGAAGCATGAATAAGTTCTGAATCCTAACTGGTCTGGTGGGACCTTTTGGATGACTCTTGCTTGCAGCTTTTGGATTTTTTGTGCTGCTGCTTTCCTTTGACTGGTGGAACGTAGGGAAGCTTCTTCATTTGGAGGAAGGGAATAGGAAAAATACTATTTAATAACCTCTGGATATTATTCTTAGCACCCAAGAATCTTTTGTTATATTGGCTCAGGCATCTGGGTGCAAGGACAATCATCCCCCGACTGCCTCCAGAGTATGACAGCCAGGCAGCACTTCAAGAGTGCTGAAAAGGCCTATCTGGAAAAGAATCCTGGAATCCCTGACCCTGCGGGCCTCCTCTGTCTCTAGGGTGATGTCTTCCATTAAAATTTCATTGGTCTTGGAAAGATCCCCGAGATTTTCAGAACCATATCTTCTTATCACCTCTCCGATTCCTGGAGAAGGTTCACTGAGGGGTATAAAACTTGATTCCTATGGCAGGCAGAGTCTTTCCATCTACAATCAGCGTCTCTTTTACTGATGGCCCAAACAAGGAAATGCCATTGAATGGGGCATTGATAAAAGATGTCTTAAAAGGCTCAGCAAAGTCACACAGCCTCATCCAGGCGTGTCCCTTTATTGCAATACCTGATCCAGCTGCTTGCGAGTTACCTTCAGCTGTGTGAGAGATCAACCTCAAAGTGTCCGATATGGATAACAGTGTGTGCCATGAAGTTTAGTAACCCCAAGACAAAGACAAGCTTTACAAATCTGTCCAATACTCTAGACTCCCAGATGGACAGCAGAGCTCCATTTTGCTAGCTCTTTCACGATGGCTGCTGTCACCACCATAGCATCAACTGGGACTCCTTTGCTCCAGTGGGGTCTTTCTTCTGTAGGGGATAAAAATTTGTTAGGTCTTTTTGAAATGGGTTTGATGGTATCTAGCTCTTTCCAAGCCAGGCAGGAAACTAGGTCGAGTTCTTCTGCCGGGGGTAACCCAAGACGTAGATGGGACCGAACCAAAAACCTCCAAAAATACTGATGCTTCAGGAGAGGGGTTTTCAGAAGACCAGTCACTTTTTTGTCTAAGGATCTCTAAAATGTCTCCAAAAGAGATGTCATCCAGTGGTGATCTGGGAGAACGTTCTCCATCAAAATTGGTATCCTCCATGTGAGACTAAATCGGGGAATCTATGTGCCTCCTTCTGCATGTTCTCTTCTGGTCTACCTCCTCTGTGGGATGTTTAGGGGTGGTGTTGGAAGAGAGGGGAAGTTCCTCTATTGGAACCAACTGGATCCTTGTTGGAACTGGTTGTCCCTGTGGAGTAAGGTTAGATTGACTCAGAGCTCGGAACCAATGAGAGAAATGGGATAGGTTCCAAAAAGGAGAAGGCGGTTCTCTGGAGAGAGAAAAAGCCCTTTCTACCACTTCAAAAGTTGACAGACCCAGAGAAGCTTTGACCTGCCCTCTTGGAGCCAAAGGTAGGTCTCAGCCACCCTCAGAGCCCTGCCTCAAGGATGGAACCAGATCTGAAATGTCCAGGGCTAAAGGCTTTGAGGGAAAGGGATGGATCCAAGAAAATTGGAGCCGGACCCAGACCCTCTGATCCAACATTGATACTTTGGCTCCAGGAACCATTCTGACCTGAGGGAATCAGAGCAGAATTAGTCAGAGATACAGTTGGAGTTGTAGAACACACTTTCCTCGGCTCAGACACTGTACCTCTCAGGGATTTCAGACCTGGGACTCGGAAACCACTGGATGGATCAGAGAAGGAGATAAAATAGTCTTGGCTGTCTTAGGAAGACTCATGGATCCGACAGGGAACGGAGCTAGTAAGACCCCCATCTGGATCTAAGCTCTGAGAAATTTCTGCATCATCCTGTCCACATGTACTTCAAACAAACTTCTAGAGGACCCATAGGAAATTGTGGATGGTGTCCTGAAGTGTATGAGTTTTATAACAAATTCTGGAGTAAGACTCCTATAAGAAGTAGCTGGCTTCAGATCCAAGGACCTAGAATCTGAGGGTGTAGTGGAAAGACATACTGCAATAATGATAGGTAATGTCAGATCCGAAGTTTTCCTGGGCTTAGTTGGCAGCTCCAATGAAGACCTTGGGGACTTCGGTAGGCAGCATTTCTTATGCTTCAATGGAGCTGACTTTCTTGATCTGGTGAGGGTTTGAGCCCCAGAAGAAGGTGTAGCTGGAAGTAAGCCCATCAAAATCCATTTGTTTCACCTAGCTGCCAAGGCCCTTGGATTGAAGGTAGAGCATACTGAACATGAAGTGTTAAACTGCCCGGCTCCAAGGCAGTACAAACACTCCTTGCGGGCATCCAAATTACAATTTTATCCCCACAAGAAGTGCATTTCTTAAATCCAGTGGTTTATCTACATAGTTAATAGGCAAGAGGATGGAATGGAAAAAACAGCAATGAAAACCAAAAGTTTTTTTTTTTTTGTTAAGTAAGCAAAATGCAAGAAAATAACCAACTACCACCAATGGTAGTTCACAAGAGTTACCCTGTTAGATAAAAGGGTAAGCAGAGAGAGAGAAAGGACAGTGCTGGTACAAAAGATTTACTATTCAGTAGAACAGTAGAAAGGAAAAAAAGAGAAAAAATATTTAATCAGTAAAGTTAGTTAACACTCCTAACAATCTGCGAAAATAACTATGAGGGAGGTAGCAGAAGTTTTAGATTAGTTTAAAAATCAAGATGGACAAATTAATTCACAAAACCACTATTACAGCTTGAGAGAGGAACGTCTGTTCGCGATGGTGTCAAACAAGATCTGAAGTCATTGGGATGGAATAGTGCATTTTGGGTAGAGGGAGGAGCTCAAGACCTGGATCCAAAGTCTACAGTATGTGGTAGAGTCGGATCCGAAGACAGGACCCAAACACATGCATTGAGGAATAATGAAAACGACAACATCAGACTGGATGATTGCTCAGTTTTTAAGCTGAGAAACAGATCTTAAAGGCAGGTATTGTAACCTTGAAAAGTCAGTAACAGGTAAGTTAGAGGAAAAAGTTGTACTGAGATAAGTAAATCACTGATAGTCTGGATCTGTGTTTGGGGCAAGACACTATGATAAAAATCTTACTCCCCCACAAACACAAACATTTTTTTCAGACAGAAAGTTTTCTTCAAAAAAATATATATAGTAGAAGGTTTTACCCACAGGAGACTTACCAGCCCAGCCCTGAAGGATTGCTAGACGATTGACAGTTCCATGGGGCCCACCAAAGACAAGCTCTTCTACCACAAAAAAGCTCTGAGATAATTTGTACTACAACTGTCTTCATTTGGAGCATTTGGAGGGTGTCCTTAAGCTTTGAAGAGCTGGTCAGTCACAAGAGGTATGTAAGCACTTAATTGTGTCGTCTGATGTTTGTATTTAGTTACTTCAAATGAAACAAAGATTATGCTCTTTTTTTCTCAACTTTTTTTTAAATGCAGATACACATGAGCAACTAAACAGCAGAAAATATGCAGCATATTAATAAAGTTCAGTGGCATTTAGGAAGCAAGAGGTGAAGACAGCACAAGCTATGGTTGGCTTTATAAGCCATCCTTGCATGCAGCTTCACAATTATGACACCAGCACCCTCAAGTGTTCACTTCAGTGGTAACTGAGTGGCTTAAGTGCAAGAACTTAATGGAGCTGTGTATTTTGCCACAATTTATTGTACTGTGCAAACAGTACACCTTTTCAGAGGGTTTCCCTTTTCTTCGATGTGGTGTGACCGTAGAGCTGATATAGAATTTCGGGGGGGGGGGGGCTACCCCTGCAAAAGATTTTTTTTTTTTTTTTTTTTTTTTTTAGTTTTTTTCAGCTCACTGCTTTTGATATTTAATTTTTGATAAATGATGAGCCAAAAAAAAAGAATGCTGATAGCTCATGCGTAAACAATCTGATGACCTGCAAAATTCAGATGGATCTGTGAAAAGAAAGTTGGGCACCCTCAAATGTTATAATTTACTGTTTGCAACAGAGACATTCTGCAAGACAGTGGCTTCTCCTAGTGGAGTGAGCTTTGACCTCGGCTTTCATTGGGCAATTTGTCACCTGATGGCAAAATAAAATAAAAGTATAAATCAATTTGCATAGGGTTTGCTTGTAACTATAAGCCCTTACCTCCCCAAAATAAAGTAGACTAACCACTTTACAATATTTCCAAATTCTTGCATACACATCAGATAAAGCCTGAGTTGACATGCACATCCAAAATGGTGAAGGGTCTACTCTTCGTTTCTGCATCAACCAGAAAACAAATGCGGATGAATGGACATGCTCAAGTACATTTTTTTTTTTTTTTGCCCCTGGTGTTTCCCAATAATAAGACCCCTTACAGACAGTCTTTTAATTTTGTTTCCTCATCAGTGGGTACAAGAATCATCAGGGAGGAGCCATCATTTAAGCCACCATCAGGGGTGGTTCATGACTTTTATTTTATTTTTCCCTACTTCAGTGCACCTGCCCACTGATCCCTTGGGTGGGTCATGCATTGGGCATCAGTGCTGACTTTGGGACAGTTCTGAAAATATTTTTAAAGGAAATCATGGACTAATCCACAAGGGAACCTAAACTTTTTAAAAAGATCAGCTACATTTCCCTATTGGATTATTGTTTTTTTACCTACTGTGCTGTGGATTATTTGAATTAAAAGTTTTTTTCTTTGCTGCCAGTCCGGATCCTACTTTTTTACTCTACTTGGTTTCGTGTGGCTCTTATTGCAGGCCCTATTGAAAGAGGTCTGAAGATACAAGATCTACTAGAAGAAACAATGGCTACAAGGAAGACAATTCTACATGACATGAAATTCAGTGTCATCAAGCCAGAAGATCTAACTGGTGTATGGGAAAGTCATTCTCTGATGAATTTCAGATTCCAAGCAGGGAAAGGATTCTGCAGAGAACTGTTATACCACCCTCCATTAATAAAATGACTAACCAAATATGCTGGGCCACAATCCTAACCTTCAGAGCATAATTATGGACAGAAACAGCTGAAACTTGCACATTCACCATGGAATAGTTGCTGCCTGTCATACACCGGGATCACTTTTAAGCTGAACAACTAGAGCAGTATGGGGTAACGCTCTGCCTAGACTGAGAACATTTCTAGCTGATGACAACCCTGTCAAGTAGATTTCTTAGCAGCATCAATATCCTCAGTCAACCCAGCCTAGATATCTGGCATAATCAAAAGGTTTATTTACAACTGCAGCCAGTCCCTAAGATAGACTCTTACCATTCCAATTCTGAAGGCTCATTTTTTTGACTAAAAACTAGAAAAGTTTGCTTTATTGCCATGGACTATGTGTCTGAAACCATGCCCTTCTTAGCCATCTAGGAAAGATAAGTATTTGTCTTTCTTACCTAAACTTTATAATGAGGTGTGTAATCAGCTCTAAAGATTTAGTCTCCCAAAGCTACCTCTTGAAATGTGTGATAAAAGTACTGCTAGCAACCTTAACAAGCATGCTCACAGCGCATTTAGCAGTTGCTTTTCATTTATTAAATGCTTTGCAAAAATACCAGTATAATTCATCATTGCTTATGGATTTTTGCTCTCAAATCTTAAAGAACACATGATAAACTTTTTCAGTGTGGAAACGTATTTTTCACGAAGCAAAATAAGGAAATGCTCCTCAATATGAAGTACAGCTGATATGCAAGTCATGCATACTACAAACACGCTGGTTACTACCAGATTTGTTCTTATGAAGGAAATAGCAAAACAGAAATATTATACTTTAATACAAACTATAACAATTTCCACCTAAAACCTTGAGCTGAACTGATAAGTCAAGCTTTGCCTCAGTCCTGTTTTGTACATCTACACAAGAGGCAAAACAAACAGGACCAGAAACAGCAACACAAAGACTCATCTGTAATTCCTGGGTACACAAGACATGCACTAGTAAACTGTTAATTGATTTCTTACTGAGGATGTAAGCTTTTTCAGACAGGAGTCAAGCAAAAACACATTATAATTCAGCTTGTTTTACATAAAGTTACACCACTATATACACAAGTATAAATAATTATTTACGTGTTACAGTATCTTCAGAACTATTTAGATAACCTATATTTATTCATTCATATGGCTGTGAGCGAGCCAGAACCTATTTTGGCACTCAACAGCCATTAAAGCAAAGAACCAAGCTTTGGGAGGAAGTCAGTGCACTAGGGTAGTCGAGATATACTGCAATGCCAACTATGGTCTTATAAACATTACAACAGTAGCATAAACAAAGATCAGCTGTAAGAATGCACTAACGAGTGTAGACTTTCAGGGGGGCAGTGTGGAGTTAAAAATAACACCACAATTAGTACAGCTAGAATTTTCTACCATGGCACTACTACATTAATGCTCGCAGAAAGTACACATTGCTTAAACAAAATGGATGCAAAACAAGAAAAACAAGACAAGACCTCACCTAAGGTGAATCAGTGAATTTACAAAAATGATCTTCTAGAAGAAAAAAGTGAAACTGAAAGAGATCTGTGTCTGTTAAGTATTACTCGCACATCTAACAAGCTGATGTTTTGTTTTAGTAGAGGCATAAAATAATAATAAACACATATTGTGCCTTATTTGTGCTACAGTACTATTTAGAAAAGTGAAATGCTGAAGGAACTCGCAGACATCCACATTCTCCCATACGGTCTGCTCACTAAACAATATATATATATCTGCATCTGAAAGCTGGTGTAGTCATATGCTCTTAAAAAATCAGTAAATTGAGGTGACTGCACTTACCACTTTCCATCTCTCTTTCACTAAGAATCCAACATTAAGGATATCAGGTTGTTCAGCTCCTCCACTCATCACGATCTCCTCTTGTGGTGGTGCCACTAAGCAAAGCATCCGTCAGCTGGGATGGGCACGCACCTGGGAATGACTTCCATTTAACCTGCAGCTACAAAAATAAGGCACTATCAACACACCAGCACAGTAAAGGCTCTCGAATAAGAAAGGAAAAATGTAAGAGTGAAACATTTGTAAAACTAATATAAAAGCTACCAAAGAAAGGGAAATGGCATGTAAATGCCACTTTTTACTCCCATTACAACATGTTGTTCCTTCTCACAAGTTTGATCCCTCAAGTATTTCAAATAAATAAAACAAAAAATATTTAAGCACTTTTCCATTAATCGCATTACAGTTGTATCATTTTAAAGAAATATACTATGTACAAATATAATAAACCGAGCAAGTCTAACAAGTTGATGTTTTGTTTTAGCAGAAGCATAAAAATAATGCAGTACAGACTAAGTAAGAAAGCTTTGTGGGCATTCAACGAAGCTGGGGAAGTGGCATATACACCAGGATGGATGTTAAAAATGGACATCAAGTAAAATTTAAGGAGGAATAACCAAGACTGGAGTTGCAGTTATTAGACAAAATTTTAAGGACCAAAGATGCAGCAATATCAAATGCTGGCACCCTAAAGGGAAAAATAGGACCCTTTGTCATGGCATGTTTTTTGGGAGGCTTCTGTTTGAGGAAAAAAAGTAGTAATAGAAACTTTTCTCCTGGAAAGGCCAAAACTCTTGATAAACATAAAAACTGAGAAGCCAAAGGTTAGCTTTGGAGAATAAAAGTCTAGATGCAATCTGCCAGAAGGGTAAGGACAGAAGGATCCTACAGAGTCCTAGTCTGATAGGTTTCTGGAGGAGGACAGGATGAAGAGGAAATAAAGTTTATGGGACAGGAAGGTGCTTGAGAATCACTCTAGCTCTGAGAAATTTGGCTTTTTGGATTATCCTTGCTATTAGAGAAACTGGGAGAAACATAAAGGAAACCATCTGCTCACTGATGGGCTAGGTCTCTTTTGCTTGGCAATCTGTGCAAATCAGTTGGGCAGTTATCACTGCATAGAGGGGCAAACAAGTCACAAAATGAAGTCCCCTGAGAGGAGAGATTTTGTTGGTCACAAACAGGCTGCATGATCACTTGTGAGATATTAGAAGTCTGTCAGTACAGAGGACTATGACCGCGTTCTTAATGAGCTGCTTCCTCTGCTAAGGATATGGGGGTTTGAATCTTTCCACCTTCATTTGCTTACTGTGCGAGCTTCAGCAAGTCATTTAACTACAGTGCTTTGGGACAACTGCGAATTTAAGGTATACTCCTTAATGGTCTCCTGGATTGCATGCCTAGTAACTACAAATGGAACCTACAAAAAAGAGTTATGTACTTACCATAACTTGGAACCTGTGCTATCCAATGTCATTATTCATCACGGATGGGTCTTAAATCCGAGCTGGCAACTGACAGATGCAGAGCTCAAGCTCCTCCCCTTCCCATAATCCTCTGCTGAACTCTAATCCTCAGATCAAGTTTGCTAAACGATTATGTATACACAAAATTCTACATAGGAAAAACAAACTATCCTAAATTGGAACCACCCCAGCTCTACCAGAACCCCAGAAGGCAGGGGGAAGGAGGGTGGGAACATAATGAATAATGACACTGGACAGCACAGATTCCAACTTATGGTAAGTACAGCTCTTTATCTGATGCTATCCGTGTCATTATTCATCACGGATGGGTCAGAATCCCCAGCTACTGGGAGCCCTGTGTGGCCTCAAGGAAGGATATAGTACACAAAACAAAAACGAGGACCAGCAAACAAGGCACCTTGTAGTGAAGTAGAATACTTTAATAAAAGTATTAGGTTCTTTGAAAAAGACCGGTTTCGGCAAATACAATAGACAGAGCCTTCTTCAGTGTATGGATTTCATACAGAAAAGAACCTTTTTATAAATAATTCATTGAATCATGTGATTAATTACAAATGTTCATTAAGACCTGGCTTAAAGAACCCACCAAGTTTGATAATCCATTTTTTCTCCATGGAATTCAGTAAATCATGCCAACCGAATTTATTATTTCTAGATCTCAAGATTTTATCTATAATGGTAAAACTGAAACATGCATTGTGATGAATTAAAGAATGTTTATATAAGGCATTCGTTTCTCTCTTGTTTTTGATATCACTAAGATGCTCAGATATTCAAAGTTTCAAGGGTCTTGAAGTTTGACCAACATAGAATGCAGGACAATTGCACTTGGCCAAGTAAATTACCCAATCAGAGGAACAGTTAGCAAAGAATTTTATATTATACACTTCAGGGGTATTTTGGCTAGTAAAACTTTTAGTTTTAAGTAACTTGGTACAATACGTGCAGTGTCCGCAAGGAAAGCATCCAAGTAGAGGTTCACCTGATAGTGTAGTTTGGATGATATTTTTAGTTTTCGCTTCAGAATGTTTGAAATGATTGAAAAAAGCAGATACATTTTTCCCTTTACGGAAAGAAAATGAACATCCATCACCAAGGATTTCATGAAGTTTAGGTTCACAAGTTAATATGTTCCAATTTTGTTGTGTATTTATATTTCGTCCATATGTGGTGATAAGTCTGGGTGGTTCAGAGCTGGATTTGTTTCTGGTTCTGTAAAGAAGGAGATCTTCACGTTTCATCCTATCAACAGTATATTTGGTATGTACTAAATGATCCATTCTGTAGCCCCGGTCATGAAATCTATGTACTAGATCGTCCCTGAAACGTGTGCATGTGTGTTGATCAGAACAAATGCGTTTAATACGCATAAACTGGGATTTAGGAATGTTTTTGCAAATGTGGGGAGGATGAAAGCTGGTGGCATGGAGCAGTGAATTATTTTCGGGGAATTTACAATGAATTTCTGTGGTCAGCATATGATCAGATGCGCGGCAAACCAAAACATCTAAAAAAATTATTTTATTTTTATCATAGCGGACAGAAAATTCGATTCCCCGTTTATTTTCATTCAAATAAGTAATAAATTCCAAAAGATATTCACTATCAAGCCCTCCATACCAACCAGCAATCATCCAGATATCTACACACACATATATATATATATATATATATATATATATATATATATATATATATATATATATACACATACACACACACACACACACACACACATATACATAATGTGTATTGGTGCATGCTATAGGAATTGTTACATTTGTAAGCTAGTTGTGTTGGCACTTAAAATGTTGATGTAAAAAGTTACTTGAATGTAATTAGTGGGGGTTTGCACCTGTACAAAAAGTGTCTGTTTCTATGGTGCTCTATCATTTGAAGGCGAAAGGCCGGGGTACCAGAGATTGCATTAAAAAGTTTAACAGCCTTGAACCAGCTATTTCTGCTTCTGGTGTTTTTTTTTATTTTTGCTTGCTGTTAAAAGTGTGTTTTTTTGCAAAGGAATAAGAAAGACCAGAAGACAGTAACACAATAATAATAAAGAACCAGGGGAAGATGGGCTTGAAGATGGTCCTATTCTTGTTCTGGCACCAAGAAGAAAATCTTATCCACTTGTACATACAAGATTTCATTGTAGCAGTTTTTTTCCCTCAGAAAAAAAGATGTCTAAAAGATATCAAAATTCTATCATCTAGGTCGTTAGTTACAAGAATGTTTGGGTTGGAATACATTGAACAATCCTTGTCTTGTGTGAGTAAACCCTGTTTGTAGGGGAAGCCAGCGGTAATTCCCCTTTACTAGTTTGAAAAGAACGGAGAAACAATGGTGCATGGGCCAAAAGGGGGAGTTACCACCACAAGTTTAGAAGAGCCCTTCTTTATCGTCAGAAGAACCCTGGACATCAGTGGTACGTGTAGAAAATTGTACAGAAACATTCCCATCTATGGGAATGAAAAGGTTATTTGTCTTCCAGGCCTGTTTACAAGGAGTGCTAGAGAAGAATTTCTTCATTTCTCTGTTCTGAGAGGAGGCAAGCAGATCTACATGATGTGTTCCCCACAACTGGATGAATTCTTAGAGGACCCAGGATGTAATTTCCATTTGTGACCGTCTTGTCCTGATCCTGTTGAGCTTGTCTGCAATTAGGTTTTGTTCTGACAGAATGTATGATGCCTGAAGAGACAAACTGAGTTGCATTGCTATCTCATGGGCTATCGCAGCACGTCTGCAGAGAGTGTAAGATCTGGTAAACCCCTTGCTTGTTTACATACCACATCACTATGATGTTGTCTGTGTAAACTTGCAGAGGTCCTAGGGACTAAAGATGATTTAGATTTAGGGCTTTTAAAGCCCTGATTGCTGGAAACATCTCTCTGCCATCTAAGTGCTTCTGTCTGTGTAAAGGGTTCCACAGAGTTTGCTCTTTTACTTATTTGGAAGCCACTCTCTACGCCATCTATGATGCATCCGTAGTGGCAAGTGGATGAAGATCAGACAGGAGAATGGAAGACCTGGACCATATGAGATCTACTCCACACATCATAAAACTGGGATCTGAAAATTTAAAGGATGATTTGAGGTGTTACAAAAGGAAATATTGTTAGCCTAGCTACCTGGAATTTTGTAAATAACTATGTCATTTATTAATATTAATATGATTTATATAGAAGTGTGACAGAGGGAGATACTGCCAGCACAACTGTCTGGAATTCTGTAAATAATAATACGCCATTTGTGAATATCAACATGAGTCATATGCTTGTCTTACAAATGTATTAAAACTGCATGCTGTGTGTATATTAAACTGCTGGTACAGAAGTGTGTGTTGAACAGGGTTTGTGTGGTACTGAGCTTAAAAGATGTATCCAGAGTGTACCCTACTGGAAGAGAACAGAAATGTATATACACTATTGCAGGTGTATAAACATATATATCTTTAACAGCGGAAACTGGAACATAGAAGGTTAACTTGCAAAACTTCAGGAAAATAGTTGAAATTAAATTGTTTTATAACCATGTAATAAAACAAATGGTTTCAATTCAGCAAGGGGACAATGTCTAAAACTAGGGGGCCTTCTGCATTGTTTTGTAACTTTTATTGTTTTAGATCTTCCACCAGCTACAAAGATCTGAGAGAGATGTATTTTTCAAAGGGAGATGCTAAATCCTGGCAGTTTCTAGCAATAGGGGGGGGGGTTTCACCTGGGAAAGTCAGGTGAAAAAAAAAAAGTGATGTCATGCTGCAAGTATGCCAGCAGCAATATTTGAGAAGTTAATTTAAGAACTATCTCAGAGAGAGAGAGAGAGAGAGAGAGACTGTGCATTTTATATCTGTCTTTTGACCTGACAACAGCATCAGCTAGAAGATCCATTCACCACTCATGCCTTGCTGTAACAGTAAGTTTCTAGGGTACAGTAATTCTTTTAGAAATAGCTAGGAATATAGTACAGATTAGTTTAGACGTTTTCTGTATTTACTGGAGATTGTCCTACAATGTTGTTTTAAATATTTCCTGTGATTTTGAACCGTGAAGTTACTGTGCTGATTTACTGAGTATTTTCTTGTTCTTTTATTTATTATTAAATATTTTAAACCTTTCAACTGTGGCTGATCTCTCTAGAGGTATTTAAGCTCCTAGAGTACTTGCACATCTTTTGGTGACACTGTGTAGACCACTCCTAATAGCCTTGATCTTGGTCAAACTACCATTTGGATTAACAGTAGCATTACACAATAAGGTTAGACACCCTTTGTTAAGGGCCTTAAAGTAGCTGATAAAGAGTTGGCTGGTGGCAGTGATAACTACCTTATAGTCTGGGCAGAAGGGGGCATAACTAGTAAACCTCTGCCAGCCTTTCCTAGGTGTGTGTGTGTGTGTGTGTGTGTGTGTGTGTGTGTGTGTGTGTGTGTGTGTGTGTGTGTGTGTGTGTGTGTGTCCGTGTGCGTGCGTGCGTGTGTGTGTAAATCAAACCTCAAAGTGCGTGTGTGTCAGCTACTTGGGCAGGGACATGAAGCACTAGTTGGACAGAGAGGGTGCTGGAGGTCTTGGTTTGGCCACTCAGCTGAGATCTCAACCCTACAGTTGTGCCAGTGGGGAGTCTCAATGGGGATCTGGAGAAAGGGGAAGAAACCAGCCCCAGACCGACTGTGGTCTCTGTGTGCTCCTAAGGGAAATTGCACTTTACTGTGTGTGTACTTGTCCTCCTTCCAGTGTGTACATTCCCCACTGTTGCCAGTGGTGAGGATTGAGACTCCTTGATTACTGGGCCAGTGCTGGGGTGTCGCATATTAATTGGTGGACAGTGGAGGGGTATCCACATCACATATTAATTGGACTGTGGTGGGGTATCCACATCACATATTAATTGGTGGTGGTACATCCACATATTAGGATTCAGTGGGGTGGATACTGAATTCCCGTAGCTTGTAAACAGTGGTCACTAAGGAACGTGTTTGTGCTCTCAATCATCCACACAGTGAACATTCAGAGTTTCGTATCACAATTTTTTTTTTTGTTAGCTTAGTCAGTCAGGGAGAGCAGGCAAGGATGTCAGCAGAGGAGTATGGCAAGCTGACAAGGAGCCAGTTGGCTGAGATGTGCCAGGCTACAGGACTGGTGCATGCCAACATGACTAAAGCAGAAATGACTGCAGCCTTGGACACAGCTGTATCACAGACTAGCAATCAGGAGGACTATCAGACTGGCCGTGGGAATGTACATCTCTTAGAAAATGGATAGTTCAACCTTACACACAGAGGACTTTAAAGTCTGTTTGCAGTTAAAGAGACTTGAACTGGGAGCCAAACGTTTGGAAATAGAATCAGCAGAGAGACTGCGGCAGGAGAAACAAATGGAATTAGAAGCAGCAGAGAGACTGAGATCTCTGGAAGATGTGGAGAATGAGAGCAGAGGCAACATGAAAAGGAGATGCTGACTCTTCACCAGGGTCATGGAGGTAATGGGGAAGGGAGTAACCGAACCCCAGAAGCAACAAAGGTCAGTAAATTTCTTCCACAATTTACAGAGGGGGATAATTTTGATAGTTTCATTCATATGTTTGAAAGGGTATGTAAGCAGTATAATATTGAACAAGGGCTCTGGGTACGGTTCCTGAACCCTTACTCCATAGTAAAGCAGTAACTGCTATTTCTAAATTGTCTGATACTAATTGCTTAAATTATAATACTGTTACAATTGTCTGTAGAGTGCTTTAAGTTAACACCTGAAGCTTATAGGAAAACGTTTTTTGAACATAGACGCAGGGCAGATGAAAGTGCGTATGAATATATTGCTGAGTTAAGCAGTTATTTTCATATGTGGGTGAGTGGATGTCAGGTCACCACTTTTGAAAGGTTGGCAGACCTTTTGGTGAGGGAACAAGCCCTTAACACTTTGCCTGAGGACATGAAAATCTGGTTAGCAGATAGGCAATACAATACTGCAAATGAGGTGGGGAAGAAGGGATACTTATACCTAGCAAGCAGGACATCACTGCACAGGAAAGGGATACCCAGTGCTGTTCATGGGTCTAAGGCAACCCATGGTGGGCAGCCTAGACCACCCCAACAGAGTCTGCCAGTACCAGAGGAAGCCACTAGTCTAGGTACATGTCCTGGGCCAAGGGTTAAATGTTTTAAATGCAACCAGTGGGGCCATGTAGCATACAGATGTCCACGGAGGCAAGGTGGGGAACAAAAAGTGGGAATGACAAAACACCAACAGTAGGCTGTCTGCAGACAACAAAGGCACCAAACTACCACAAGAGGTTATATCCCATCTTAGTCAATGGGAAAGAGGCCACTGCTAAGAGAGAGACAGCCTTTGTCCTAACCATTACAAAGCCTGCAATGGTTAAAGAGGAGCACTACTTGCTTGGGCAGTCTACTCCAGTCAGAGCTTTAGGAGGGACCCCATTCTAAATACCTTTGGTTAGAGTTCACCTTGACTGGGAGGGTGGAAAAGGAAGCCAGCAAGTAGTTGTGTTTGAGAATTTCCCTGCAGATGTCCTAATAGGGAATGATTTTGATAATGCAGTACCTTGTGTGCATGCAGTAATACGCAGTCAGGCCTGGAGACAAGCATGTGAGTCTGGCAGTCTGGGGGAAATCCAGACAGACCGCAGACTTGAAACCAGTACTGGTGTGGTGGTTACTTCAGGGAGGGAACTACTGAAGGTGAACCTCAGCTGCTTGTGGGTAGTGATGTTCCCTTGGAAAGAGCGATTGCAGAGGTGAGTAGTAGTACCCAAGGTGACAGTCAGGCACCACTGTCAGACGATGCCAGATTTCCTGTGAAAGGGGAACTGGGAAGGGTTACAAAGAGAGAGTTGAGACAGGCTCAGCTCTCAGACCATACATTACAAGGCCTGAGGGAGGTAGCTAGTGAGGCAGCTGACAACTCAGGGGAAGGGGGAATCTGTATACTGGGACAAAGGGTTACTGTATAGAGAGTGGACCCCTGAGGGAGGGCTAGAGGGGTGAGAGAATACAGCAATTGGTAGTGCCCAAAGCCTACCATCGGGAACTTCTAGCCATAGCCCATGATATTCCCTTTGCAGCTCATATGGGCATAAGGCGTAAAAAGACACATATTATGCAGAGCATTTATTGGCCCTGGGATATCCAGAGATGTAACAGGGTACTGCAGGACCTGTGAGGAGTGCCAAAAGGTAGGCAAGGCAGGACACAAGGTGAAAACTGACACGAGGCCTTTGCCTGTCACTGAAGAGTCATTTCAGAGGGTAGCTATGAATTTTGCGGGACCTCTGAGTACTCCAAGTTCCACAGGGGAAAAAGTATATCCTAGTGGTAGTAGATTATGCTACCAGATACCCTGATGCTGTGGCACTGTTCTCCACTGAGGCAGAAAAGGTGGCAAATACTTTGTTAGAGACTTTCAGCAGGGTAGGTTTCCCAAAAGAAATACTAACTGACAGAGGTGCTGATTTAATGTCAGACCTGCTGGTTTGTCTTTAGAAGTACTGTGGAGTGAAGCACCTAAAGACCACCTGCTACCATCCCCAGACTAATGGTCTAGTTGACATTTCAAACTCTACAAGCAAGACTATGCTATGGGCATTTGCAGAACAGTTCAAGAGAGAGTGGGACAAATATTTGCCCCATCTGTTGTTTACTTACAGAGTGGTGCACCAGGAATCCACAGGTTTTTCACCCTTAGAGTTGCTGTACAGGCACAGGGTGAGGGGACCTCTAGATTTGATTCGAGATGAGTGGGAGGGTGAGTGTGAATCCCACAAGGAGTCTGTTGTGGCATATGTCCTAAACCTCAGGACAAGTCTCAGAGAACTCGTGGGCTTGGCCCAGAATAAACCTGCCAGAAACCCAACAGCAGAAAAAGGTCTGGTATGACAGGACAGGAATACTGGAGCTAGAAAGTATGCATTAGGGCAGCAAGTAATGGTTCTCATTCCTGTCAGACACAAGCTGCAGGAAGCTTGGGAGAGACCCTTCAAAGTGGTAAGGAAGGTCAGTGATGTTAACTACATGGTAGAACTGCTAGGCAGGAGACAGGGGGACAAACTGTACCAAGTTAATGACGAAACCTTACCATGATAGAGAGGCCCTTGTGCTGAGTATTTGCAGTGGATGGCAGGAGGAGTCTGAGGGGGATCTGGTGACTGATCTCCTCAGTGAGGCTCAGACTGACACCTCACTGAAAGGGGTAGCAATGTCCCAGCAGCTATCTCCTACTCAGGTTTGAGAAATCTGAGCAGTGTTACAGGAGTTTGGGGACATGTTCACTGGGAAACCAGGGTGCACCCACCTGGTGCAGCACTATGTGGATAGAGGACCCCAAAGGCTTACAAAGCAGGCCCCTTACAGGGTGCTTGAGAGGGTCAAACAGACTCTGAGGGAGGAGATACAGGAAATGTTGGAACTAGGGGTAATCCAGGAGTCCAGCAGTCCCTGGGCCTCCCCAGTGGTGCTGGTACCAAAGAAGGATGGCAGCACCAGGTTCTGTGTGGACTACAGGAAATTAACAGTCACACAGAGTCAGATGCTTCTCTATGCCTAGGACAGATGAAGCCCTAGAGCAGCTTGGTGAGGCTAAGTATCTCACCACTACTGATCTTATCAAGGGCTACTGGCAAGTGCCCTTGACTCCCAGTTCTAGAGAGAGGTCAGTCTTTGTGACTGCTTTTGTCTTGTATGAATTCACAAAGATGCCCTTTGAGTTGAAAAATCCCCCAGCGACTTTCCAGAGGCTTGTAGATCATATCCTAACAGGAGCAGGAGATTTTGCCCTTGCTTACCTGGATGCTGCCATCTTCAGCCATTCCAGGCAAAAGTACCTTCAGCATGTGAGGGATGTGCTGGACAGACTACAGAGGGCAGGGTTGACAATTAAGCTATCTAGATCTAGAGGTAGTCATCTTGGAGGTTCAAACAGCACATCCACTTTCCTTCAGAAGAGCACAGAAAGGTGGACTGTACCATGTCCATTCAAAATGTTTCTTCTGGAATCAATACATTTAGGTCATTGAGATCTAAAATGGGTCTGAAACTATTTGTTCTATTTGGCAGTAGCCTCTACACTCACAGCCTTGCTGGGAACCGCACTCCAGGTGTTTGTTCTAAAGCCCTTCTGTTGTTCTAGGATATGTTGGATACACATTTTGTACTGGCTCAACTACAGCTTAAAAAATGTAAGCTGTGGGGGGTGAAACCCAACACCCACACCAGAAAGGGCCTGTCCTTGGTCTTTCACATCAGCACAGTGCGCAGGAACTTCAGGACTGAAAAAGAAGGAGTTCCTTTAAACACAGTGTCTAAGAAGGTCATGATGGTGAGCTGAATTAAGTACACATGAGCGTTGGTTTATAGTACTGATGGAACATGCTGTCACAGAAGCCCCACACACTGTATTGTATTCCACATGGATCATACATTAGATTCACATTTAACTGTACATACGCAACTGAGAAGACCCATTTTCACCATTGTCCAAGGAGAAAAGCCCCACACATTACAAAGACATTTGTTTAACACAACAACAACATAACGATAAGAGACAAGATTGTACATTTCACTTATAAAAATGTGAAAGGGTGACTTTTACTTATAGAAACTTCTGTAGTGCCATAATGAGTGCAGTGACACCCAGGGGAGAGATTTCCAGAGTGAGTGTCAACTATAACTATGCTCAGAAGTTTGGTGGGTTTTAAGAAAGCCAAAAAGGAAGATCATTTTTTTTCTTGTTTCATTTACTTCACTGGATGCTTCAAGTAAAGCAATATATTAATAAAACAGCACTGAAATTTATCACAGAAGTCTTTTAAATTGTATGTGTGATAACTGTAGTAACAGTATTCTGAACATGGACTGGAATGGACTTGCTTGAATGGGGTGGGGGAAGTAACTCTGAAGCATTACTGAATGTGGCGTTAATTGACTGCTGCTAACTTAGTATATTTTAAAGACCTGCAATTACAAGTTATGAAGTTTGCTGGAATTTCAAAAAGCAATAAAAAGAGCTCAGAAAAACTGTCCCAAAGTCCAGGTCTTGACTTTTCTCTACGGTCCCAGATAACATCAGACACTTGGCCTCAAAAAGACTACAGCTGGCAGTAAGAGTCACTTTCTCCCTTCAGGGGATTCCTCCTCTTCCATCCAATCAAACTTCCTTGTTATCCTCTTATACTGGAGCAAATGCTGTCTTAAAAGGTCTTAGGATCAATTCCCTCATACCAAACAGGAAAGGATTTTATTTGAGGATCTTTCTGGTTAAATAAAAAAAGGAAGAAAGCTGGAGACCTGTCGCAGACCTTTCTATTTCTAAACCTTCACATACAAGTCCTAAAATTCAAAATGCTCTCACTACAATCTTTGTTACCTCTCACTATACCACTCAGTTTTTGGTAATTCTGATTTAAACTACACTTATCACCACACTCCAATTCTCAAAACTTTTAAATTTCAAAAGTTTTATTTTTTTTAAATAGGTTTTCTGTGTCTGGTTTATATTTTCAATTTACCTTACCCTTTTGGTTTGTCTACAGCTCCAAGGGTGTTTACTAAGTGCCTGGCACCAGCTTATTGTGAATTTTGTGATTGGTCTGTAGGCCTTTGTACTGTAAAATATAAGCCCAGTTTTTGTATGGGTTTGTGCTCAATTCCTCAGAGCTGCTCTTGGTCTGGCTACTTCCAACTGAGAGTTACAGAGAATCTGCTGCATCTAAATGTATCCGCTGATAAAAGAACAAAAATAAGTACTATTTCACACTTCTGCTGATTATTTACTGCATTTCCTAAGAATCCTGTATTAAATGTTACATTTCTCTCACTTTAGTAGAGTTTCAAAGCTGAACTGTTTTACTGTTGCTGTAGTACTTCATTACATTGTCTCTGCTAGTTTTACGGGACAGAAACATCTAGATTGTGAGACTTCCCTGCACTTGAGCTCTAAAACAGGCATTTTTACATTAAGAGGGTTTTTTGACTGCACTCTTGTGGCAGAAGTCTATTGTAGCAAACCTATCTAAGTTGGGGGCTACAGGCTGTAAACTTATTATGTTTTCCTTATTGGTCTGTAGTCTTTGCTATTGTAAAACTTGTTTTTCTGATTCTACATAAGCCCATTGTTTTTGCTAGGCCACTCTCCATGCAGCAATGGTTAGCAGTGCCTTGTACAGACACAAATGCTATCAAGTTAAAATTTTCCTTAGAATGACTATCTCTGCAACCTTCAAGAGTCCCCCTGCTGCTCTAGGAGCTTCAGAGTTGCACACAGAGCAGTACTGCCTTGCTGGATAGCTGCAGTTCACACCAAATACTGCACCCTTTCTTCATCCATGTGCTATCATCCCAGTCCAGTTAAATCTCACCAAAATTCTCCCTGGTCAAACCCATTGTAACAAAAAAATATATATATGAAACCATGGATAGGCACTTTCCTGCCATCTCTGTGGCTAGCCTGGTGGACATGGGCCTGAGGCAATCCAGCAATTATTTCATGTATACAAACAACCACTTAATCCTGAAACAAATAAACAAACACGATATGTGAGAGATGTAGTTAAATTAGGAAAAGACTAGTCTCTCACATACTGACAAATCAAATGACAAACATCTTTTAAGCACACATACATCATTTCCCTTACTAAATAAGGTCTCAGCACATAAACCCATATATACGGAGGTTCTCACAAGTAACTTACCAAAACATCACAGGCCTTCTGCATGCTGCACTCAGAAAACTCATGCAAACAAAACAAAGTCAGCACCAAACACTATACATAAAAAGGCACATCACAGAGACTCTACAAGCAAGACTCTAAAGCGAAATACTACACATTCAAACATCTTGGTTATAGGAGACTCCATCGTGAGACACACGGACAGCCCCCTCACCAGTCTGGATAAAGAGAGGGTTACAGTCAGTTACCTGTCAGGGGCCAGGATTCACCAGATCGTGCTGGCACTCGGGTCACTCAACCACAAGTACCAGTATGACTTGATCATAGTCCATGTGGGTGTGACGGACTTGAGATGTACTTCCCTGGACTATATGAAGAGAAACACGATGAAGGGCTCTGAATAAGTGTTGCATGCTGGTATGAGCCTCACAGTAAGCAACATTCTACCCTCACCAAGAATTATACCACAATTCAAACAGAAAATGACCGACTTCACTAATGGGCTTAGCTACTGGTATCATTCTAAGGGGATCCAGTATTTGTCAGCCTGGGATGACAGGATTGACAGACCACACTGATTTGCCGAAGATGGTATGCACTTGTCGCTGTTATGCTTTCGAATACTGACCAAGGAATTAGCCACCCCCACAGTGTCTTTTTTTAGGCAGTGCCAAACCAACAGACCTACCAAAGTAACAAATTCTCCTAATGCCAAGCTGAAGGTACTACTACACAGTGCTGGAATCTTAACAAGAAACTGCATTCCCCGAAAGCTCTCCTCGCTCTGGAAGATGCTGATGTCTGTGCAGTTACAGAGATGTGGTTCAAGGCTGCATAAAACACTCCAGCAGTGCAAGGCTATAATGGCTAGTACACATTCAGACCACCCTCTGAAAAGGAAAAAAATGAAAGGTGGGGGTGTTTCCACTATGATAAAAAACAATCACACCTCTAGATTGGTCAAACAGGGTGACTTGTTTGAACTACTCCATGTCCAGCTGACCATGGGCAAAATCCCCCACCATATAAATCGCTAGCTACAGGTACCCAACCACTAACAATGAAAATCACGCCACATACCTGAAGTTACTAGAATTACCATTCAGCCAAACACACTACTCATGGGCGATTTAAACTGCCCCTCCAGAAACTGGGAAACATACACAACCACTGACATGCAGGATCCGAGATTCTAGAACTTTGTCAACGTAAATGCAAATGCTCTGCAATAGTTGGTTTGCATTCCCACTAGGGGCTCAAATACCCTTGACATAGTACTCACAAACATGGAGGAGCACTGCATCCCCCCCCCACGTAATGTCCTCATTGGATCATAAGTCGGTCTCCTTTGAAATAAATGTAATGGGAAGAATCTCCATCAAACCCTAAAACCCTAAAGAATTTTTACAAGGCAAATTACATTCTATTAAGTGACATCATAGGTAATTTTAAAGCTCCCCTAACCCTGAAAAAACAGAGTACTATGCAGAAGTATACTCTAATGTCCTGTACAACCACTTTAAACAACTGTACAGAAATGGTAGTACCTGACCAAACTAAACTCAAGTTTAGCTGGAAAACCAAGCCACCCTGGTGGACCCCTGGCATAAACATATGCAACAAAGGGAAATTCCTGTACATAAATAAGTGGAAGAGTGGACAACAGAGAAAAAAATCTCTCATTAGTCTCAACAGGCAGATCAGGGAACTAGACAAGTCTTCAAAAGCTAAATACGAGACTAAAATAGCCTCCCAAGCAAAGGATAACCACAAAGCATTTTTTAGTTATGTCCGAAATCTTAAAGGAGACAGTCAACAATGTGCTGAGTTGGCTACAGGTGGTGGTACCTCTTCTCAGCCAGAAGAAATAGCAAACTTGCTGGCCGATAAATTCAGCTCAAATTTCACCCACTCATCACGTCTGGTCACTGCTCATGAAATACCCATAGCCATTCCTTTGCCCGTTATCACAAAAGAACAGTTCATCAATGTGCTCTCTAACGCCAGAAACACAGCCTCAATGGACCCTCACAAAATCCCATGCTGCTTGTTATATAGCTAGAAACATGGCCTAACAGACCAACTCAGATCTCTATTTAACCATAGTCTCCAGGCAGGCTTTATCCCAGTAGAGTGCAGGACAGCAACCATCATCCCTCTGCACAAGGGGGGACCATTAAATGACCCAGGAAACTACCGATGCACAAGTCTGACTAGCCTCACATGCAAGACTATGGAAAGAATAATCATGGAACTGATTAACAACGTCATAGGAAATCTCCAGACTCTATACCCAACCTAGTTCGACTTCGTCAAGGGCAGGTCCTGCCTGCTCAGTCTGGTGGACTTCTTTGAGAAGGTCACCATGGCCACGGATGAGGGTAAAACACTGCATACTGCCTATCTTGACCTGGCCAAAACATTTGACACAATACTCCACATGGGTATTACAAACATACATAATTGGGCATAAACCTCCCGTCACCAAACAGATAGCCAAATGGCTCATGGATAGGACACAAGTTGTTAGAGTAGAGGAATTCACATCCAGCAGGAGGCCGGCCACCAATCTCAGTGCTAGGCCCCTTCCTGTTTGAGATATAGTTCTCAAATGCCAAAGCAAATGCAGATGGCCTTTGGCTTACTAAGTTTGCTGATGAATGCAAATTGGGGGCAATCAGTGACTCCCCAAATGACATTGATATCTTACACAAAGGTCTAACGCAGACTGATTGGTGTGAGTTTCAAACTGAATGTGAAAAAGTGCATAATAATACCCATTGCAAAATCAAATACCCCTGCATATTACAACACTGATAGCACCCACCAAAGAGTAGACCCAGTGGAGAGAGATGTGGGTACTCAGACAGACAGTAATCTAAACCTCTAGGTGTCCACAATGGTGAGGACATCCTATGTGACTCAGCTTATAATTAAGGGCATGACATCCAGATATAGAATGTCATAGTACCACTGTACTTTTCCCTCATCAGACCAATAACCAAGTACAATGCACCCTTTGGCATGTACCTTGCCAGGCAACTTACATCTGCAGCATCCTCAAAGGTTTCTCACCAAAAAATACAGGGTATAACCAACATGTCATACAAGGACCAATTAAAAAGCCCTATCACTGTATTCAATTTCCTACTGATTACTGAGGGGTGATCTCTGCCTGACCTACAAGCCAGTCTCTGACCCAGCCCTGATGGAAATGCTGCACATTTGTAAAACTAACTGCACGAGGACTACCTGCTCCAAAGATCTCAACCTGACCTCTGATGACTAGATCATGCTGGACAGACAGATATGTGTCCCAGAGATTACCCCTCCTCTGGGACAGGCTTCCTATTCACATGAAGTAGAGCCCATCCCTGACCATCTTCAAGCACAATCTGGACCAAGAGATGAGAAATTGCAAATTCACTCCTGGGGTGGCACCCATATCCCTTATGGGCAGGGGCAGTCTATAAAATTTGTCAAAACCCTGCTTGCTGGCCACTCATCTTCCCCTATGGATAGAAAATTGGGTAAAATCTGGGTAAAACTGTCTAGGCTTGTAAGGACTCTAACTGTTAAGCCTAGTAATCTCCTATGATCCTATGAACCTATAATAGCCAAAATGCAGGTTGCAGGGAATTCACATTTTCCCATATTTAGCTGACTTCCTTATTTTTGCAGATTCTTTTACAACTTGTCAAGGATCTCTGGCTTAGGTAAGAAACCCTTCTCTCAGTCTGTGTTTCCAAGTGAACATGGAGAAATCTCCTCTCAATCTCTCCTACAGGACAGTGTTTCTGAAATGTCTTCTAGATACATCCCTCATGAGGGCTTTTCTTCCTCAAGGCAAAGTTGAATTCCAAAAGGAACAATTTCTGATACTCTCCAACCCGCCTCTGGCATCTGCAAAGGATTATCTCAGGATACTGTGTTTCACAGCCTCTACAATTATCATGATTCCTTTGGCCAGACATCACACGAGGAAAATACAAAGTTCCCTCAAATTTGTTTAGACTCAAAACCAGCACCCTTACCATTTCAGATTCCAGTACTGGGGTTTGTAAAAAGGAAGATAGTCTGGTGAGCCCACTAATTATCTCTCAACCTAGCCCCTTACTCAGTAGGTCTTTAGCTAACGAAGTTCGCAGATGCCTGCAAACTAGGAGCCATAGTCGAAATTCCTAACGATGTGGACATCCTACAAAAAGGCCTCACGGAGACAGATGCCCATCTCTCAAGCTCAATGCCAAAAAGTGCATTGTCATCCCCTTTGGTAAAAGCTCTGTACCCATGAGCTACCACATAGGTGGTAGTCTACTTAACAATGAAAGTGTGATAAGACACCTTGGGACACGGATGGACAGTAGTCTCTCCTTTGATAATCACATCACCACAGTATTCAGGAAATCCTTCTACGTGGCACACCTCATCACAAAATGTTTCTCAGCCAGGAAAAAAGAGGTCATTGTTCCCCTCTACTCGTCACTCATTAGACCCATTATAGAGTACAACACCCCTTTTGGTATGTACCTCACAAGACATCTACAACAACTGGAAAGGCCGCAGAAATACATCACAAAGAGGATTACCGGCCTCAAACAGATGCACTATGCAGACAGTCTCAAAAAACTCCAGCTTTACTCCGTCGCATATCACCTACTCAGAGGCGATCTCTGCCTAACATAAAAAGCTACGTCAAACCCAGAGTTGTTGGACATGCTCCACTTAAAGAAATCCCAATCCCTCCGAGCTACAAGCTCTAGGGACCTAAACCTTGGCACTACAATAAACAGAACATGCTGGAGGGATAGAGTCCTGTCCCAGAGACTTCCCATACTCTGGAACAAACTACCTATCTATATCAAGCAAAGCTCCTCATTAGCACTCTTCAAGAAAAATCTTGATGATTGGGTGGGAAATAGGAAATTCACCCCAGGGATCACCTCTGTGGCTCTGCTCGACAGGAGCACAAGACAATAATTTTCTTGGGTGGCGAAAGCCAAGGTACCTTTTTGGCTAGGCTTATAGGCCCTAGGGCCAATAGCCCAGTTCCTACCTATAAACCTATGCCTCAGACTTTACTTGGGGATTTTTCCAAGGGAATAAAAATTCATGGCCTGGGAAAAAAGCAGGACAGACTGGAACACAAACATCAAAGAAATAACAGCTATGATAAACACTCCCAAATCTCTAAATCATATTTGGGTTCTAGACCCTGTACAAGTTTTCACAGAAAACATCACAGTGATGTGGTACATAAACAGGGAGGAACCATATCCTACCCCCTTTGCAGACGAGCTCTGAAAGCTTGAGATTTACCAACTAGAATCTATCCCTACAGGCTACTTGCATTCAGTTAGAGCATATTTTTGCAGGCAAGCTGAGTAGCACCAAAAAAGAATGCTGTACCCAGGGTTCTTCCAGGAATTGATACATTTGTGGGTAAACTCCTCAAACAGATCCGTTTGTCTCCAACCACAACAGACGGTTAAAGAAATTATTTTCCCAGACTTCTTACACAAAGGTCTGAAAGACTGATACCTTTTTCTTTCCAATGAACAGGGATGTTTCTGAATGCTTTTCTACCCTTTCCACTGATAAATAGAAGTTATGTCCTTACCATAACGTTCCATGTGGAGTGTTCATCTCGCCTTTGTTCTTACACATGGGTTCGGAGCCGATCCTCGGCTCCGTGTCGGCCGCTTGCAAGCTCTGCATCGAGAAGAAGCTCGAGACAACCTAATACCCACAATCCCCCTCTGCCTTTACCTCAGATCTAGTTTGCAAGCAAACCAGCAGTCAGAGAGAGAAACACTCATGCCAATATCACATATGCACAGAAACTAAGTCTATATATATATATCTATATATATATATACATGTCAACTATATATACAACAACTGCAATGCAGAAGCAGAATGCCCCAGACCAGGCACCAAACTGAACGTTCTTCCTAAGGGTGGGAGGGTGGGAATGTAAGAACAAAGGCGAGATGAACACTCCACATGGAACGTTATGGTAAGGACATAACTTCTATATGTGATAGTGTTCAATCTCGCCGTTTGTTCTTACACATGGGTAGCGTCCCTAACTCCTTGTTCCTGAGGAACTCACGGAAGGACGTTCTTGAGCACAGTGGAACCAAAGGTTGCCCTGTCCCTAGAAACCTTGTCTACCTTATAATGAGAAATGAATGTATGTGGTTTAGACCAAGTAGCAGCCGCACAAATAGCGTCTAGTGGTAGGCGAGCTGCATGAGCCAGGGATGTAGACACTGACCTTGTGGAATGTCCTTTGGGTTTGTGCAAAAGAGTTTGATCTGAAGAATCATAGACATAAATGATACAATCAGTTAACCACTTAGAAAGAGTTCTTTTAGTAACCGCTACTCCTTTTCTGTTATCAGCAAAGGCTACAAAAAGTTGATCAGATTTCCTGTGATCTTTTGTTCTATCCAAGTAAAACCTTAGTTGTCTGTGGACATCTAATTTATGCAACATATACTCCATTTTATTGGAGTGATTCTTGAAGAAAGTGGGTAATTCAATGGACTGATTAATATTGTTAATAGAACAAACTTTAGGAAGGAAGGATGAATTAGTGCGAAGAGAAACTCTGTCAGAGTGAAAGATCAAATAAGGGTGTTTAATGGAGAGAGCTTGAAGTTCAGATACTCGCCTAGCGGATGTAATGGCTACCAAAAGAGAGTCTTCCACGACAAAAATTTCAATGGGCAAGAGGAGGCTGGTTCAAAGGGGGGCAGCATCAACTTAGATAATAATAAGTTTAGACTCCAAGGTGACGTAGGAGATCTAATTGGTGGTCTAATATGAAAAGACCCTTTTATAAAGGCTTTACAAAGTCTGTGGGCCATAACAGGAGCCCCACATTCTTCCACATGGAAATTAGAAATGGCAGCCAATTGAACTCTTAATGTGGCAGGAGAAGCACCCTGATGGAACAATTCTGTTAAAAACTCTAATATTTTATTCAAAGGAGCTATAACAGGGTCCACTTGCTGTGTATTCGCCCAGAATACAAAGCGCTTCCATTTACTAGTATATGTTTTAGCAGTGGAAGCTTTATGAGAAGCCACTAATATATTCTGAACTGCAGGCGAAAGAAGATCAGACCTGGCTAAGTTGAATTGGAGCAGCCAAGCTGCTAGATGGAGGGACAAGAGCGAGGGGTGGGGAGCCCCTGACGAGTGAGTCAATAGATCTGGCTCTGGGTCCAGGATCCAGGGTCCCCGAATGCAGTGTGTCATAAGGAAGGGGAACCAAATTTGACGAGACCAGAATGGGGCAATGAGGATTATTGTCCTGTGTAGGTTGTTGGCTTTCTGGAGAAACTTTGAGATCAGGGGAAGGGAGGAAATGCGACAGGAGACCCGGGGCCAATCGTGAATCAGTGCGTCCCTGGGGACTTCCCTGGAGGGGTAATAGGGCAAAGTAGCTCCTGCATTTGGCGTTCATTGGAGACGCAAACAGATCGCAGGAAGGCTGGCCCCACGCGAAAAATCTTTTCGCAACTGACTGTTTTAGGGACCACTCGTGCGGTAACAGTATTGCTCTGCTCAGCCTGTCGGCTATGACGTTGGATGACCCCGGGATGTGCGTTGCTATCAGAAAGCGACCGTGGACTCTGCCCATTACCAGATTCTCATGGCCTCTCTGCATAGCTGATAGGACTTGGTTCCCCTTGCTTGTTTATGTACCAGACTACAGACATGTTGTCCGTCTGAACTGCAATAGTTCCCAGAGGAAGAAGGGGAGCAAAGTGTTGCAACGCTAGAAACACTGCCCTCAACTCTAGAACATTGATGTGCAGATTGTACTCTAAATTGGTCCATTCGCCTTGGACTGTCTGTCCCTGAAAGATGCCCCCCCACCCTATCAGGGAAGCGTCCGTGGTCACCGTAGCTGTCGTGGGTAGCACAAATGGTCTCCCTTTGGAAAGGTTGCAAGTCTGAAGCCACCAGTTTAGGTGTGATTTGCATGTGTTCGTTATAAGAATCTCGTGTGTCAGAGGTAGTTGTTGGAATGACCATTGTGCAAACAGTAGCCATTGTAGGACTCTCATGTGCAGTCTTCCCAAGGGTATTGCAATAAGAGAAGCTGACATGAGTCCCAAAACCTTCAGTACCAGTTTTGCTGGGGATTTCCTGGACAAAAGAAGAAGACGTATGTGAGTCTGAAGTGAAAGTATCCTTTCTGGAGGAAGTCTTAGAATTAACTGATGTGTATCTAATTCCGCTCCTATGAATAAGATACGCTGTGATGGCTGTAGTAAGGATTTTCCGAAGTTTACGGAAATTCCGAGGTGAATACATAGTTGAAGAGTGTAGTCTCTGGCCTGTACTAGTTGATGCTGGGTGGTGGCAGAAAGGAGCCAGTCGTCCAGATACGGAAACACCTGGAATCTTAGGTGTCTCAAGTGAGACGCTACCACTGCCATGCATTTGGTGAAGACCCTGGGGGCTGAGGTCAGACCAAAGGGCAGGGCTCGAAACTGAAAGTGACTGGCACCCAGCCGGAAGCGCAAATGATCTCTGGATGCCCTGGCCATTTTGATGTGGTAGTATGCATCCTTCAGATCTATTGAGCACATCCAGTCGTCCTTCTGTAAGAATGGAAGGATCGATTGAAGCGTGACCATTCGGAACTTTTCTTTCTTGACGAAGGTATTGAGGTCGCTTAGGTCCAGAATGGGCCTCCAGTCCCCTGTTTTCTTTGGAACTAAAAAGAACCTTGAGTAAGTTCCGAATCCTCTTTGGTCCGCTGGGACTGGTTGGATGACTCTTTTTCTAGCAGCTTTGAAATTTCTATAGCTGCTGGCTCTCGCAGATGGGGCGGCACATCTGGGAGTCTTTTCTTTGGAATGGGATAGGATAGAAATGGTATATTGTAACCTCTGGTAACCACGCTTTTTACCCACTTGTCTGTAGTTATGTTTTGCCAGGCCTGAGGGTATAAAGCTGCGACCCGACTGCCTCCAGAGCAGGACAGTCGGGCCTCCTCTCAGGAGTGCTGGAAAGGTTTACCAGGAGTGTATCGCTGTCACCTTGATTCTGCGGACCCCCTCTGCTGCCAGGGTGGCGTCTTCCACCTCTGCCCCCTCCTCTGCCTCTAGAAGGGGCATCACCCTGTGTGCCTGGGAAAGATCCTTGGGGTTTTCGAAACCACATTTTTCCACCACGTTGCCCTTTGGGGTACGGTCTGGATGGGGTGGAAAAACGGACTCCGACAGCAGACAGAGTCTTTCCCTCCTGCTCACACCGGGTAAGGGTCTCCTTTACTTTGGGGCCAAAAAGAGTGGCACCGTCAAATGGGGCGTTAGTAAAGGAAGACTTGAAGGCTTCCGCAAATGAACATAAGCGCATCCAGGATTGTCTGCGAAGAGCAATCACTGAAGCTGCTGCCCTACTCCAACCTTCGGCTGCGTAAGAGATCAGCCTCATGGACGAGTTCACAATGGATGTAAGGGTATTAAGTTGCGCTGTCACTTTCTCTGAGACAGCAGCATCTGTAGTACCCTGGAGGGTATCTCCCAACTCTTTGACTAGATCCCTCTGTAGTCGTGTAAAGTGGGTCAAATAGTTCAGGGATCGCATGGAAAAAGCCGCTGAACTAAAAATGCGCTTCCCATACCTGTCCATAGTCCTAGAATCTTTATTAGGTGGATGGCCAGATGAGGTGGATTCCGACATCTCCTTTTCCGTGGCGCTGCCACCACCATAGCGCCCACTGGAACTCCTTTTGTCAAGTAAGTCTTGTCCTGGGGTGCAGTGATATACTTATTAGGCTTCCTAGGGACTGGTTCCACTGTGTCAGGAGCCTCCCACGCCTTTCGAGCAATAAGTTCCATTAATTCATCGGGCGGAGTGAACCAGGAGGAGGAAGGGCGAGCACTAAATGCCTTCAGCAAGACTGACTCATCCTCAGAAGGGGAAGGGACTGCCAGTCACCTCTCTGTTTCAGGATCTCCAATATGTCAGAAAAGAGACATCTTCTGAAGGTGACTTAGGGGACCCTTCTGACTCATCCAAGTCAGTATCGGATGTCAAAGATTCTTGTGGAGAATCTAAGTGTCTCCTCTTACACAATCTTTTCCTAGGGACTTCTTCGTGGGGAGCATCCGAAGAAGCCTCCGAGGAAGAGGGGGCACCCTCCAGGGGTGGCTGAGACACCGGTGCTCGACGCTTGGATGTAGCCGTGGGTGCAGAGGAGGACAACGGCCCTTTATGGGGAGGAGAGGTTGCTTCTACTGATGTGGTTGTCTGGGTAGACAACACCTTCCTCATGAGATCGAAGGCCCCCGGGTCCCGAGTCGAAGAATCTCCCAGTTCCGAAGAAATGGGAAGAATCCCTGAGACAGGCACCGAAGGCATCGACCCTGAGGACGGAGCCGAATCGATCCGCGCCGAGGCCCCGAGGGGAAGAGTCGGAACCGAAACGTCGGTTCAACTCTCGGCCCCGGAACCAAGGACAGATCGTCGGCTCCGAGACTCCGGTACCGGATCCGACGGAGTCGAGGTGAGAGGAACAGACCGAGAAAAGGACGGTTATGGACCCGAGGGCTCCACAACCAGTAGATCAACCTCTTCCGGCTCCAAAGACTGGACAGGTCTCGGAGGAGGAATGGATGGAGACAATGGGAGGCCTTCAAGTTTCGACACCAACTGGGTGGAAACCGAAATAAGTTTGGATAGGGCCGAATGCTCCAATAACTTCTGCACCACACGATCCACATCGATATCGGAGAGCTTAGAAGAAGAACGGGTCGAAGGAACCGAAGACGGAGCCGACCTCAATAGTGTCGAGGGAGGGAGCTCCATCACCGGTTCCAAGACTCGAGGTTCGGGAACTGACAACAGTTGAACACTCGGCCCCGAAGTCTGTGGAACCGGTGATCTAACTTTACTCGAAGAGCTCGGAGCCGATGACTTGGGCTCCGACGTCTTCGATTCCTTCGAGGATTTGGATGCCTGGTCTGAAGCATCTAGAGCCTCCTGAAAGGAAGGTTTTAATAACCCCCTGTCCATGAGTTTCCTGCGCCTATCTGTCATGACCCTCCCACTAAAAGAGTGACAAATTGAACAGTCCTCTTGTAAGTGGAGAGGGCCAAGGCAGTAGACACAGGAACTATGGTTGTCAGTAACTGACATTTTTTGGCCACACTGGCAACGTTTAAAACCTGATTTAATTTTCTCAGACATCTTAAAGAAGAAACAGGTAAGAGAAAAAAGGTCAAGTCCAGTAGAGAGACAAATCCAGTAAATATGTCGAATCCGATATATAAGTCAGTCCGGTTGTCAAATTCAAGTAAGGGGTGGAAGGCCCCGAAAAACTCTAACAAGTTTAATTAAACTTAATGGTACCGAGTATTTCTACCTTACCACACAAACATACACTATGTCACTAAATAGTACTTTTAGAATAATTTTTTTCTCAAAAATAACAATAATAAAAGTTATTTCTTATCTGAAGTTGCTCGAGCTCGATCCCAGTGATGCGAACGCAGCAGCGGCAAACTAGATCTGAGGTAAAGGCAGAGGGGGATTGTGGGTATTAGGTTGTCTCGAGCTTCTTCTCGATGCAGAGCTTGCAAGCGGCCGACACGGAGCCGAGGATCGGCACCGAACCCATGTGTAAGAACAAACGGCGAGATTGAACACTATCACATCAAGGGTTGTTCTTAAGATTCAGAAGGTCTCTCCAAGGATAACTATGGTGATCCCTTTTGGCACAGGCAGTAGTGGTTCTACCTTACTTTGAAAATGGCCAAAGGCAATTACAATAAGCTTTCTCACACACCAGACCTACTCATACAAAATGGGGGTGTGTTTGACACGCACCCTAACTTAAATTTATACTGCTCACTGCCTGAATGATAGAATTTTAGTACCTTTTAGTCACTATTTTTTCTCTGTGGACATGCAGAGGATTCAAGGAGGCAATGAAACCCACTACTAGAAAACCATATGTGGTTAAGCGGACCCTTTTCAGCCCAGATGCTTCTGGTTTTACAATATCTGTGTGAGCTGTTATGCACTGACTTCTTTTATTCTTCTCTAAAGATTCACACTTCGGCCAACTCTGTTTGTCTGCCTATTGGTCTCCACTTTATACCCAGCCTCAAGTTAGACAGTTTTTCAAAGGAGTTTTACATATCTGCCCACATAGAAAACACGTGGCTCCTTCCTGGAATCCAAAGTTTGATGTGAACCAGATCATGAGGCTGAACTGAAGTTCTTAAATTGAAAAACAGTCTTTCTCATTGCTCTGACTTTTGCAAGAAGAGTATCTGAGTTTCAAGTCCTTATGGTGAGTCAACCTTATCTAATTTTTCACAAGGACTGAGTTAACTTTGAGAACAAATCCTTCATTTATGACTATACTGGTCTTAGAATTTACTTTTAGTGAGGCTATTCATCTCTGTTTTCTTTCCAGACTGCAAAAATAAGAGAACATTTTACATAATCTGGATGTCCACAGGTAACCAAGATACTGTCTCTCTAGGCCCTTTGGTACACACGTATGACCCAGACTAATAACTCTGCTCTAGTGATAAACATATCTGCATGGTTCAAAAGAAAAACATAACTGGGAGATGCCCTGTACTCCAGTCATGTCTTTAAGGCCTGGAAGTCCATCCCACTCTCTATAAGACTAAATGAAACCCACTCATCTTCAAAATCTAAGCAAAAACTCCTCCTCTTCAACTCTTTGCTATGCTGCTGTTACTCACAGCAATAAGATCATCTAACAGCATTACCACCATAACAAGTGCTGTACTTAAAATTAAAATTCACTGTGAAGGCACTGAAACTGTACCATTGTTTACACTCTCACAATGTACTATTCCTAATAGGTATTATGTGTATTCAGGAGCCTTTTTGTATTACCATGTCTTACTATTATGCACAAATATATAATATCTTTTGCATTACCATTATGTACACACAATATCTTAGTTTTGGTAACCATCTGAAATGTCGGAACCTGCTACGAGTCCCAAAACACGGAGACTGAATAGCCAAAAAATGAACTTACATATACCAAGTCCAATATGACCATTTCCAGGAATATTCCCTTTTCCCAAAGGTCTGGCAGCCTCAAAGTTGGTATATATAAATACGGAGGGTGTGGGGTGCAGGGGTGATGTTTGCAATTCACTGTTTTGTAGTTTTGGGGTTTTCTTCAGCTTGTCGTTACTCAACAGTTTGAGTGCATACAGAGGACATGCAGGTGGTTGGTGTGCCAGAGCAAGATGCAGAGGACAGGAAGAAATGGAAACAGCTGATCCGCTGTGGCGACCCCTAACGGGAGCAGCCGAAAGAAGACGACACTTCAATAGAGAGAGCCCTTAGTATTTGCATATAATACAAAAACTCTAAATGTACGA
Source organism: Protopterus annectens (assembly GCF_019279795.1). Classification (NCBI taxonomy): domain Eukaryota; kingdom Metazoa; phylum Chordata; order Ceratodontiformes; family Protopteridae; genus Protopterus; species Protopterus annectens. The sequence goes on along the minus strand of NC_056737.1, from coordinate 481,589,878 downwards.
CATATTGTTCTATAACTTTATGTGTATGGAGCCTTTCTTCCCAGGAATCCACCAAAAAGGGGGCTTCTGCCCAGCTGGACTTTCCCAGTAAACATAAACAAATAAATACATTGACAGGACTAAAACCTTCAGAGTTCTGATCAACTGCTTATTTTCTATTTATTTCCTATGACTGTAAAAAGAGAGAAACAGTATCAAAACAGACAATTTCTAAATGGTTGCATCATGCTATCATTTTTTTTTTTTGTTACTCTGATTATATCAAGTCACTTCCAGGCAGTCAGGGCTCTCTCTACCAGGACTTTAGCTTCTTCTGTGGCTTTTTGGATAGGGGTGGACTTGAAGTATACTAGATGCAGTAACTTTGTCATTAGTGCACATTTTTACAAAGCACTACATACAGGGGTGTCCAACCTTTTGGCTTGCCGAGGCCGCATTGAGTGAACAGAAATTGTCTTGGGGCCGCATATAAAATATTACATATAGTTAACTCTTTCGCTGCCACGGGAGACCAAAGTCGACCTCCTGGCTGTACTGTAGGTGCATTCGAACAATTAATAAATGTAATAAATGCCTAATATTTGCCTTAAAATTCTAATTCTCATTTTGATTTTAATTCTCTAACCTAACAGTTAACTCTAACATCTTAGTTAATATATAGATTTTTTTTACAAATAAACAGATATTCAGTACAGCACTAGCATTTCTCACTGGGAAAACCACTCCAGCAGTCCATCTACATACAATGTCAACATTAGCAGTCCTACAATACTATAATCCACAAAAATAAGCCAACAAATTTGCAATAAAGTAAAGAATTCACATTGCCAACTTAATAAAACAATTCTGAATAAGCTACAAGAGGGTCTCACCCAAACAAATGACTGGTGCCAGAAACATGGCCTCAAGCTAAATGCCAAAAAATGCATCATCATCCCCTTTGAGGAGAGTGATGTCCCCACAAATTATCACATTAATAACAATGTTGTAAGCACACAATCAGCTGTGAGGTGCTTGGGCACCCAGGTTGATTGAAACTTGACTTTTGACCACCACATTGTCTCCGTTGTATGGAAAACTTTTTACATGGCCCACCTCATTAGTAAGGTTATCTCATCCAGGGACAAGGAGGTCATAACATCCCTGTATTCGTCCTTTACAAGAGCAATTATTGAGTGCAACACCCCTTTTGGCATGTGCCTCAGCAAAACACCATGCCAAAAGAAAGACTATAACCATTTCTGACAAAAAAAGGTCAAAGGACTGAGTTCATTTAGTTATCCAAACAGACTAAAAAGCTTCTTGCTTTCCTCCGTCTCTCACTGGCCCCTATAAATTTCATCACTGGCTTGTTTTCCAGGCTAAGAAAGATCCTGCCTTAAGAGACTTTCTCCACCTCAGAAATACTGGTTGTATTTAAAACACTCACTACAAAAACCACAGCCTTCACTGCAACATAAACAAGCCACTTTGTATGGACAGGTTCTTGACACAAAAACTTTCAACTTCTGTAAAAAGCTCCTTTCATTATCAAACAATGTGGTTCAACAACACTACAACTGGATGGATAGCCATGAATGTACTCCTTAAGTAAGTAGCATAGCCTTCATCAAACTGGAAGGAAAATCCACATACTAAACTTTCCCAGCTGGATGGCTAAGATCTAATATTGGTTACTCAAGTCTACTGGGGCCTATTTAACTAAGAATTCCATTTGCAAAAATATATTCAGTATACATATTAAATCTCTCTCTCTTATATACACACGCACGCGCGCACACACGCACGCGCACACACACACACACACACACACACACACACACACACACACACACACACACACACACAAAAGGAGTCCCTACTTGTAAAATAGGTAACCTCAGTAATCACATGACACAGTCTCACTGATTGAAATTGTCTGGAAGTCAAAATACCTGAAAAAAAATCATAATAGAGATGGATTCATCCATGCAATTTTCCACCACCAAAAGGACCATCAGTAAATCAACAAACAACTGCTCAGCAAAAATTAAATCAATAAGAAATCTATAAACTCTCTTAAGATCATACTACATACTGGAGTAAACATACAACTTCCCTCCAATCTAAAGCCATTTGACATTCAGACATTTTAATTTGTGCAGAAGTTATTCACAGACTGACCGTTTACTAAGCTGTAATGCTGACCATCACTTTTGAAAAAAAAACAGATTCCCACACTTTGTCAATAGCTCAAAGTGAAGAAAGGATTACTTTTTTTATTTATTATGTATTTATTTAATTTTGGAAAACATCTTTAAAACTGTTAAATTGATCACACACCCAGAAACACAGAAAAGTTATTGTGATAAGTAAACCACAGACTGCTGCAAGAAATCAGCCACAGCACACTATGCTTACGTCCGAACCAATGAAGCATACCTGTCAATTCCAAAAGAATTAAAGTAGCGTAATAAGAAAGTTATTTGCAAGGTTACATGGCAGTTTATATTGGAAATAAGTGGAGATATTAAAAACGCTCTGTTTCTCATAATTATCCTGAAAAGTCTTCCAAGATAAATACAACCTTCTGATTTAGCATGGAACCATACCTTTCAACCTTAGAGCAGGAATTCTGGACAAAGCGAAAAATAAAATTGGGATACAGGCCCAAAAATAGTTATGCATCACAGACACCATTGAAACAAGTGTAGCTGCAAATATTATACATCATGTATAATGTTTCTATCCCATTATTGTCAGTTAAGCATCATATGGCTCATTCAATCCTGCCTTCTTCGGCAACAAAGAAAACCATACTTTGAAATGACAAATCCATTGAAAATAATAAAACACATTGGCTCCACATCTTGCAACTTCCTAAATGCAAACAACCTCAGCGCTTTCATTGACACTAGGTCTGCTTATTTCCACACAATGACACTTTTCCCTAATTAAGTCTAATGGTATACAATCTACCAGGATCTGGACTACCTGAAATAAATGAAATTATGGCCTGTAAGTTGCAAGTGCACTTTGTTTAATTAAACTACATTTCAAATCCCACTTGCTGTATTTTTTCAGTAACATCCCAATATCCATTTCCAGGTCACTTTACAAGACATTGGCAGTGGTAGACTTAGCATCCTCCAGATCCATACAGGACCACACTCATACTGCTAACATTGTCCATTAAATGTAAATATCCATCCACTGTAAATGGCAAGAAGCTAGGTCTTAAAAAATCTATTTTTGGCATCCCTAGTACCCAAGTATCAGGTTTTGAAACAAAGAAACATATTTGCCGCAGTTTGTAAGTCTCTGTCTTTAATAATCATCTACTATTGCAGCACTCCCAACACAAACACACACACACACAAACTAAAACCCCCAACATTTAAAAAATGACATTGTGCCCACCTGATTTGCCAGTATTGATGATCCACCAAAGTTATGCTTACTGTTGTCCAATCTACCACTGCTTAGAACCCACCAATGACAAGACAGTACTGGGTGATTTTTTTGTTTGTCAAAAAAAAAAAACAATAAACTTTATATGCTACAGTCCCACATTAGTCAATCCACTACTGACCCATTAACCCTAGCCTGCTGTCTCACTCTTACTCCCTGGGACTGCATTACCTTGGATGACTACTTTTATTTCCTAAGCAAAAGGCACAAATTGGAAGATGAGGCAAAAATCCTAACATTCTTCAAAAATCCATACAGTTGAGAGGTATGATTTCATATTCAATACAACACTCTCCCTGTCAGAAAAGCTGCATTTTAATGAAAGCATACTTTTAATGTAGGATGCATTTGTGAGCTAACTTGTTTGTACGTTAGCCTCTTTGTGCATGTGTCTCACTCTGTCTCTCTGTCATGCACACAAACACACACACACACACACACACACACACACACACACACACACACACACACACACACACTTCTACTTTCACGCACACAAACATTCTGCTTTCATGCATGCACTCACTCACACCATGCTTACCTATTAACACAGGTTAAGTGCTGTCTCTTTAAAAGGCAATGGCAGCAAATCCATAGACGAGTCCCTCTTCAGCAAGAACACACACATTGATTCTTTGGCACGAAATAATGGCGCGAACACACAGACCCTTCTTTGGCGCAAAAAAATCAAAACTAGAAGGATGCTTTGGTGGATGCACACACCGATGTTAGAGTTACAGGTCACGGGCGCGAAACACACAACAAAAAAGTGTTTTGAGGCATGTGTACATCGATGTTGGAGTTAGAGGTAGAGGGCCGCATGGCAAAGCTCTGAGGGCCGTATGCGGGCCGCAGGTTGGACACATCTACACTACAAGTTACCTTCTTTTTCTACGTCAAGGGCAGGTTTTGCTAGGACTATTCTCCATTAGCTTCTTGACTCTGACCCCTCTTCCTCCTCGTTTTCTTTTTAAGCTCAACAAACGGACAAAGAAAATGACTACTGTAAATTACTAACAGATGGTTATAATGTTCTTTCTTACTGCAATGTACTATCACACCCAGCAATAAGCATAACTTCCTACACTAAAAAGCGTGATTTGTTTCATTTACTTTTAAAGAAAGGACACCTCACTTTCTTCATAGAGCTATATGGCTATGGGAAGCAGACAGGAAAAGGAGGAGAAACAAATGGTCTATAAGAATTACTTTCGTTCTATACAAACTGCTACAAAACAAACTGTGAATAGTTGGTCAACTACATGCGATGATGGGCAAATGCAACATAAAGTACTGTTTGTTTGGGAATGCTTTAAGTGCTACTAAGCTCAATCCCCATGACAAGTGATTATTATTCTATTAGTAAAGGTTTACAACAAAATATGCCTGCCTTGTTAAACAATTTGCCTTTCATCATATATAAGCTTATCAAGTTTAGGATCTGAAAGATGTTTGAGCAGACATATCCTCCAAGCAACAGCTAAACTGTTACCTCATTGTTTTGAGCAATATTGGATACAAGGCTTGAAACCCACTTGTTCTACCATTCTGCCTGGCATATAAATTTGCAGCTGTCCTGTGTACACAAGTCAAAATAAAACTATGCCTCAAGACAAATATTAAAAGTTACTCTACATAAACAACGGACCAGAACAATGAAAAAAAAAAAAAAGAAAAAAAGAAAATGAAGACATTTCTAACTACCACTGCCAGTAATCTCCAAAACTGACTTAATATATAGCCAGCCAATACAATTTACATAAGCAATTCATGTGAACGTTCTTGAATGGGTATGCAGATGAATGTAATGTGTGTGTAATGTGACAATTTCTGACTACATCAGACCCACAGGCTGCATGTTTTTAACTTCTGTGTTCTCTGTTGTAGACAAGTATAAAAAGATTCCCATGAAAGCTGTTACTTGGTGAACCTTACAACACAAAATTAACTCTATAATACATTCACTCAGGTTTGCACATTTCATGCTTGACAATCTACTGTCTTCGGCAGTGCAGCTCACTTCTGGATATTATTTAAGAAATCATGAATTATTCTACTGCCTCTCAACACCTAAAGGAAACCTAATAAACCTAATAAACTACTACAGTACCAAAGAAATAATTTATCAGTCCTAAAGGGTCTATAAATTCTTAGTCTCCAGTCTCAGCACAATTACTATGAAAATTGACATGCCTGTTAACAGTATTAAAGATTATTACAA